>NW_028280858.1:2050000-2305000 GCF_059751285.1 Brachycentrus maculatus
TTTATATTTAGACCTGAAGATGGAAGCATAGGTTCCGAAACTATTCATTATAATAAAAACATAACTCAAGTGGTAAAAAACAAGTGTTTTTCATTTATAATTTCATCATGTCTTACCACAAAATGAATTCCGAAACAATCAATAAAATATTTATTATTGTTTGTATTTATGTTTTTATATTTACTCAAATGAGTTCAATAATGCATTGTGTATTGTTCAAAATGAGTTTATGAAGGTTCAGGTTAAAATCTACCTACTTGCTTCATAGTATTGCGTTTAAATATTACCATAAATACGCTTCGTTGACTGTCAAAACCATAACAAAAACTCGTTCGGCCGACCAACCGACGACCTAGTCAGACATTTTTAGTCGCTAGTCTATAAAAATATTTACTAAGGGAAAAAATCTAGGTACTATAATACAAATAAAAATACAATACAAAAGGTAGAACAATATCGAATAGTAAAGCAATTTTTTTATCGTATTCCAACATTCAATAAAAAGTGAAAACAATTGCTTTTGTTTACCTAGCTGATTGTATGTTAATCATTTGATTTTTCATAAAAACGGGATAATTTTTGATAAATACTGTGGTGATTTGTATTTTTGAAAGCTGTCCTTCCACATTCTCAGATCTGATGCAGAATAATCTAGGTTTCCTGACAAACCTCCCCTTACAAAACAATTTTTTATATGAACTAAGTTGTGAAATTTGTAGCAAATGTGAAAAAAAATTGTATCCCGATTTTATTGTGAATCAACTTTTACATTAAAAGCTTTCAATATCCCTGTCACTGCCAATCTTAATAAATACAAGTTTGTTAATCCATCACAAAATTTCTAGAAGTGATTTGTTTAGAAAACATAATAAAAATAAAATAATAAAACTCTTATCCGCACCCCAATGGTGCATAGGGCACTGCTTCATATTAACGCAGTGTTATCTTGATCGTTTACACATGAAGGAAAGGTGGTCAGCCCACCACTTCAGGTACCAGTCCAGGGTAATATTGAATAAATATTACAGTGTAAAAATCACTTATATTTATTTGACCCCCCCTGAGAATCGAAGCTGGGACCTCAAGAACGGTAGCCGAGCGCGCTGACCATTTCACTACGGAGGCGGACTACGGAGAAAACATAAGTACATTACTTTAAATACATATTTTTCTATTGAGGGCGTACTCTCAATTATACAAGTCAGTTCGCGACTGGTTGCGCGAGAACATATGTATTAAAAAAAAAACATATCTTCACCAATAATAACTACTTACCTTTCAATAACTCTTTTCTTTTCAAAACCATATGTTTATTTCAAATAAATGTTATTTCAATACAAAAACAATGTTTTAAGCAAAAAATTCAATTACGTTAAAATGTTAAACGTTAAAGCAAATCAAGTTGCGGGAAACGATTATTCCACCTTCGAATAGTTACCGACTATCGACTACCCACTATACTGACTAGCCCGTTAGTTGGCTTAGCCGACTAGTCAATCTATTATTCCGACCACGATAGTTTGTTATTGCCGATTTTAAAAGGTTGTAGGTATTTTTTTTAGAGTTCTATTGAACTTTTGTATAAATATTATTCTTCGTTATTTTCCTTATATTTGAAGATCACGTTCATATTGACATACTACTGGATGTATCCGTATTCACAAACATTGTTAATGTTTGACCTACTAACGAAAATGAATGTAACGTGAATGCAGTCGAAATGCGTTCTCTCAGACGAATGTGCGGTAATACATTGTATGATAGATGTTCGGATGGTGATATAAGAAAGGTGTGCAGGGCTGAGATAAGCATTATCGATACAATTTAGAAAGGTGTATTGAGATGGTTTGGGCATACAAATCAAATAAGTGAAGAAAATAAAATAATAACAAATTATGAGGTTGGTAAGAGAAAGACCGAGGAAAACTTGGAATGATCAACACTTGAAAGTAATCAGGTCAGAATTCGGAATAATCAGCGTGTATGTATGTGAAGATGTATGAATGTTGATGAGGCGAAGATAGTGTGCAAAGACAGATTCGTGTGGCGTTCTCTTCCTCTCTGTATATTCCTGCGGGGAAGCGATGTGATGCTTAGTAAGTTAGTTAAGTAACGAAAACTCCACATATCGCTCACTCCTTTCAACAACGTCATGTTTTAAAAATATGATCGTCGTTATTTCCTGGTGTGGCGTAGAAAGTACCAATACCGAAAAACAGGTCTTCAGGTCAAATGTCGAGTTAAAAATTTATAAGCTTAACAGAGGTCAAAAACGTGCATTATGTATTTATAGATAAACTCTCCTAAATATTTAAATACCTAACTTATAAAATACTGTAACATGGATAGAAAAGTGAAATGGTCGACTGCGAAACTGGCGTCGCAGGCTCGATTCCCGACAGTTGCAAAATTAATTGAATAAATATGTCTTTTTCACATCTACCTTCCCTATCCTTAGTATCCTACCTGCAGTCAAGCCTCTAAAATAAAGGCTTTGCAGGTTATTCATTAAAAATATACACACATATATAATATGAACATTTAAAAAAAGCTTGATAATATGACGTAGTCTAGGGATATTTTTCCCATTTCATAAATTCATTCAGCAGTCACTTTTCGGTAGTATAGTAGGTTTATTTGGTAATTTGAACTATTTCTTAAAATCCATTAAGACACATGTTTCGATGCATTCCGAATCATTTTCAAACATCGTAATATGCAATTTGAAAATTATGCGAAATGCATAGAAAAGTGTCACAATAGATTTGAAGAAATAGTGGTATTTACCAAGTAAAACACATATTTTTCCAAATTAACTTATTCATATTCTTCTTTGAACTATATTTCCGTTATTAAGGATAGCTATAATTGCGACACGACGATTTATTTTCCCTTATACATGTAAGATAACTGCAATTAACTGCATGTGTCGAGTTGTGGTCCTGTGGTTAGTGTCGCGGACTTTTAATATATATATATATATATATATATATATATATATATATATATATATATATATATATATATATATATATATATATATATATATATATATATATATATATATATATATGTATATACGAAATATATATGTATATATATACGAAATAACGGAATGTGCAAAAAATAAAGAAGTGATAATTCAGTGCGTGGTTAAAAGTAAAAAAATTATATAATAATAAATAGTTAATAGTAAAAAAGCAACATAAAAAGTGTTATGAAGGAAATAAAATAGAACACAAAGAAAGAAGAAAACGACGAAACACACGAAAATATGTGTGAAGCCTCAAGTAGTAGCAGTTTATTTCCAAGGATATTACCAGAAAATTGTAAGTACCACTAGAGTTAACGCAAATTTAATTATGTACCTACTTTCAATATAGAATTTCAATTGCTTAATTTATTTTGTTCGCCGAAAGAAAATAACTATAATCCCCAATAATTTGCAGATATAAATGTTGGATATTTAAAATTAAATCATTGACATCGTGGTGTAGGAAATCGCAGTCATACGTTGAGACCAATTAAATAAAAATGGTGTTTCAAGACGAATAGATGTTTTGTCGATATGTTTCGTTACGATAAAATTATCTTAACACATTTCGGACGGGTGTTTTTAAGCGCCTGCGGAACGCAGGCGACAGTATTTGAAAATTGTGAACATATAGTTTAGACCTAAACAAAGCGATTGGTTCATAATATTCATATGAAAACATTAAAAATTCCTTATTTTTGACTTTGAAATGAGGCCGGCGCAGAAGGTAAAAATACCCATTCCGTCCTTAAGCATTAATCGACCGAACGGGTAGAAATACGTTTCGCGTCTATAGTGTGTTTTAATACCTCTAATCGTTTTTCTAACATTAATAAAATAAAAATATTATACAGAAAACTAAAGACCACAACAAATGGGTCGACGACATTATTCCAGTCGCGGGGTTGATTGAGAGAAGCGCAGAATTCTTTAGAAGAGACCTATATATAATATATATATATATATATATATATATATATATATATATATATATATATATATATATATATATATATATATATATATATATATATATATATATATATATATATATATATATATATATATATATATATATATATATATATATATATATATATATATATATATATATATATATATATATATATATATATATATATATATATATATATATATATATATATATATATGTATATAAATATTTATATATAAATATAAATATACATACAGTATCAAGCTACTCACCGAATTAGACCCACCCTTAATTATTTAAATTTCGGCAGTTATAACGATGTTACATTTTTTTCTTTTCGAAATTGCTATTGTTCAATATTTCTTAAAATAAAATCTTTAAAATTTGCAAACTACTCGATTGCTACCTTTAACCCCGAATGCTTCCACGCCTCTTTTCTAAGAATTAACTCCGGGGCAAGGCAGGTACACATGCATAATATAGGTACTCGTTAAAATATAACACAAAAAAGAAGAGTGTGTATTTATTATATTTTATGCACAAAACAGCCTTGGCAATAAGCTTATATGCTTATACTTACCATGCACATAAAAAATTATCAGTTTTTTCTTGATACGGAAATAAAATAATTTGGAGTAATTGGAATTCGAACCCGAGAGCTTATGATTAAGAATCCACCTCGCTACATTTTTTCTCAATTGAAAAAAAACAATCCTTTACGTGAAAAACCTAAAATAAAAATTAATATATATCGCATGATTTTAATTGAATATAATCTCATTATCTAATATCAACATCTTAACACAGTTTAATCACATCACGATAAAAAAATAAAGCAGAAAGACCTGTGAATAAATAGTATTGTGAAGTTCACATAATATTATATGCTAAATACTTATTTCAATGAATATTTGTATTATAGTGAAACCTTTGCATGATAAAGTTTGTTTGGAAAAAAGTGTTTCATTTTTGAGTAGTTATGAAGGCATTATTTAAGAACTTCATTCGTATGTTAAAAAAAATATACAAACATTTAAAACTTCATAAACATAATTAATATTTTTGGTGGACACTTTTGTGTCTTTTCAAGCCACCTTTGTGTCTTGTCGGTGGAGTTCTTTTACAAACTTATCAATGATTTTTTAAAAATGTATTTTAACATAATATACACAATTTTTTTATACACAAGTTTTACAATATTAAAAATTGATCATTTTCCCATTTCTTTTTTAGCTTTTGGTTCATATTTTGGTTTGACCTCTTACCTCCGCCGGCAACAAATTAAAAATAGAAGGAACAATCTATTGAAGTGTTCTACTTCCATATTTGTTGTTCATTCCTGGGTCCATCAACAGTTCGCTATGGGTGAAGCGGGTATCATAGTTGTGTACAATAGGATTTTTATACTTCTTGCTAGTTTGTACCTCAACTATGATATCCATCCATAATATTCCACGAACTAGAAGTGACTAGATATGGTTTTATACCAATTTTGTACTATTCCTTTGATTATATAAATATATTATATAGGCACATTTTTTATTATTATTATAGAATATTGCACATTTTGTACCAATTTATAAATTGTTTTCGTAAAATTGCCCCATGACTTCATTCATTACTTTAAAATGGATTCTACCAACGAATCAAATATTTTATCGAGTAAAATCCGTTTTAAAGAAGACAATATTAACCAAACATCAAACTCTTACCCGCACCCCAATGGTGCATAGGGCACTGCATCATATAAACGCAGTGTTATCTTGATCGTTAACATATGAAGGAAAGGTGATTAGCCCTCCACTTCAGGTACAAGTCCAGGGTAATATTGAATAAACATTTGAGTGAGAAAAATCACCTATATTTATTTGACCCGAACCCGGGACCTCCAGAACGGTAGCCAAGCGTGCTGACCATTGCACTACGGAGGCAGACATAAATAAATTAAACAAATAAAAAATATTTAAGTTAAGTTTCCCTTATGCATAAATGAAACGGAATTCTAAAAAAGCATATTTCAAAACAGCCATTATACGGATAAATTATAAAAGTGATCATTTTTAAATCATTGGTCTCACTTTTATAACGCAACTTCTTACCAAATAATTTTTTCAATAATAATTCGACACGCGGTACTTGAAGACATCTTCAGTAATCCAATCAGAGGTTACATCTCTGCTTACAGCGATAATCGTTTAGTACATACATACATAATTGATTAATAATAAAATACACTTTACAAAACCTGGTAGTCGAACGTTGACATACTTCCATATTACATATGAGTTGGTACATTCCTACAAAGCATTAAACATTTCGTAAATTAAAAAAAAAAAATTTCATCTTCGTGTCATTAACGTCTGCAATACTTAGTTTTAAAAACATAAACGTAACTTCATCATGCACATTACATAAGGATTATTTAGTTTGAATTCCATCCAATTCTATTCGAATTCCATCCAATTCAATTCCAGCGAACTTTTTAAGAAAAAGAGCGTCAACTTCGATGATTTAAATTTTAAAATGTTATTTTTGACATCTCATCAAAGATGAAGAAGAATATGGAAGTCTGGGCATTTACGGGGCTGACGACCGTCATAGGCTGGTTTAAGTGATCACTTTAAACACGTGTAACATTCAAAAATTCTACCCATTATTGACAACCACATTACTCAAATTCTTGGAAGTTCTATATGTATGAACCAATTTAGAAACCTTGTTCTTGAATCACTAGAATATAGAATAGGTATTTTCTGGCGTTTCTCATGTGTGTGATTATAATCCAGGATTCGGACCTCACATACTAATATAAGAGTTTCTGCTTAGTAAAAAGCTTCTTTGCATCTCACCAATAGATGTCTCTAGTGAAGTCCTAGTGATTCAAGAACAAGGTTTCTAAATTGGTTCATATATATAGAACTTCCAAGAATTTGAGTAGTGTGGTTGTCAATGATGGGTAGAATTGGTGAATGTTACACATGTGTAAAGTGATCACTTAAACCAGCCTATGACGGTCGTCAGCCCCGTAAATGCCTAGACTTCCATATTCTTCTTCATCTTTGATGAGATGTCAAAAAATAATATGAAAATAACTCCTGTAATTGGAGATAATCCAGATTTTGTGAACATGTATTCGGACACACTCCAAATGTTTTAAAATGTTGTTTACGACTTTGTGGGTGTATCCAAATACTTGTTCACAAACTTGAGTTTCTATATTTACGAGTTTTTTTTTCTTTCTTCATTTTTGACATCCCAATAAAGATGAACAATAATATGTATGTCTGATTATTTACAGGGCTTACGACTTGCTATAGGCTGGTTAAGTGATCACTTTACACTTCCACGCATTTTTTTTAGTTTTTTTAAAAATAATTTTTAAAGTTTTTGGTAAGGGAAGGGTAATTAATTATGAGTATTTCAATGTTTTAGAATTTATTACATAACCCTGATGATGACAAAGTTCTTGTCGAATCCAGTTGGATAAAGTGTACCAATAAAAAAGTGGGTAAAACAAAGTTGGTTAATTGTATAAAGTTTATAAAATGTGCCACAAAGTATCTGCTAAAAACATTCAAGAAATGATTTTTAAGTTTACTACATAGTATTGGAAGGTAATCCAGTGTTGCTGCATATCGCAGAATGACACAATGAGATATAATGCGATTTTTAGAGATGACATGCGGGTAAGTGACACTAGTTGGTACATATAAGTGCGTAATGCTAGGATACTGATAGGGGTAAAGCTGTTTAAGGGCCGACTCGGTGCACTCACGGAGGTCAACGAGATCTCAATGCCAACTAGATATTTTCTTCAGCGACGTAAAAACATAAGAAAAACACCTATAGGGCGTTTGTCCACTACACGGAATTACACGGAATTTTACCGTCCGGCACGTCAGTTAGCATTTTAAAACGACGATTGGCTTGTTGTCCTTTTGTCCATCTTTTTTTGAATCGGTGCTCTTGATCGGTGCGTGAACACGTTGCGCGTAAATTCGATTACGCTAAACTGTCGTAGTCGCTTTCATTTTTCAAAACCGGACTGCCGGACGGTCAAATTCCGGGTAGTGGACAATCGCCCATATGGTTTTAAAATAAGTTTAAGTTATTGGTAGTGAAATGAAAAATTACGATGGAAATATCCAATAAGAAACAAGATCCAATAAGAAACAGAGAGAATACATTTTTTTGACATGTCAACATAGATGAAGAAGAAAGATTATGGAAGTCTACGCAAAATAATTAAAAGATATCTTTTAACTATTCTATGTCGACAACATTTTGAGTGTGTCCAAATACTTGTTCACAAATCTAGATTATCTCCAATTAGGAGATATATTTTGCTTTATTTTTTGACATCTCAACATAGATGAAAAAGACAGAATATGGAAGTCTGGGCATTTACATGGCTTACGATCGTCTTAGGCTAGTTTAAGTAATCACTTTAGAAGTAATATTCACCAATTCTACCCGTGATTGAAAACCACACTACCTACTCAAATTTTTGAAACTTCTAGATGTATTGATCAAACTCGTAACACAGTATGCGAGAGTTCTTTGAAGAAATCTGTGGTGGGATGAGGAAAGCTTTTATTAAGCTGAGATACTTTTATTTGTACGTGAGGTCCGAATCCAGGATTAAATTCGCATAAGTACTTGAGAAACACTTGAGAACATCATTTTCAATTTTGTTTTAGCCTATAATTAAACGAGTTGATTAACTTAAAAAAAATAGTGTGACCAAATACTGGTTCACAAATTTGGATTACGTTAAATGAGGGTTTTTTTTTACATTACCAATTTCAGTCAAGTCTATAGTTGACCTGATGATGGAAAAGTTGTGCCGAAACTAGTAGACACGAAGTAGTGTTTTTATATCGTATTACAAAAAATGAACGATGAATGATAAGGAGAGTGTTATATTACCATACCACAAAGTCAACAATACAAAACAAGTTATTTACTTTGTTATAATTTGTTTTGTTTATAAAAAAATAAATTGTAAAACGAACTCCCTCTCTAAACACAAGTATCTACTTTATTAGAGAGGTAGAAACGTTAAATTTTCAATACTTTGTATATTTACCAACTATTTTGTATATTTAAATATGTATTTTGTACAAAAAAATCATTAAAATAAAAAAATAAAAGTGTCGACAAAACTAGGCAGATATAAGTATCAATCAGTGCGTAATTATTATTGAATTTAATTTCAATGTTAGTTACAATGAACTTCCATCAATAAATTTCATAACTTGATTGTTTAAACAAAAACCACTTTCTTGGATAGTGCAGCAATAGTTCTGGAATTTCAGGTTATTGAGCTCGAGTCTTGTACCAGTCCATAAAAGTTTTAGTACCAACGCCCTAACCTCTACACCAGGGTTTCCCAACCTTTTTGTACTCCAGAGCACATTCCAAAATATCGGTAGGGTGGCGGGCGCCACCTATATTTAATTGACTTATTTTAAAGTACTGTTAGCAAAGGAACCACTCATACATACAATATCGCCAACATACTAACATATTTAATAAACCTATGCATTCAAAAAAATTAAAACATACAAATGAATAAAAATAATTCACACTTTTAATTAATGATTATGAAAAAAAAATGTCTTTGTCGAATAATGGTGGGCACATACGAATGGTGCCCGCGGGTATGGGGTTGGAAACCTCTGCTCTACACCAACAAGACCATATTATTACCATAATATTGAAAATAACTTGGTAAGAGCGTAATAATTTTATTTACTTACTAGAAACTTGGTTTTACTTACATAAGATTCTGAGCATCAATCCAATAATACATATTAATTTTATTCTCGTCAGTATGTAATGGATCATTCTCATTTTGTGTAATTATTGGCTAATAAATTAATATGAAAAATCACAACACTATCGGAAAAATTCATATCGAAATCTGTAAAGAAGTAAGGGAGATATTAAGGTTTAAACTTTATATATGTGGATTCGTTTATGTGACGTCATTCGTTACCAACTTACGAAAGCAACGTTTTTACGAAGGCGAATTTTGCAAAAGAAAATGACGAATGAAAATATTGATTATATCGGCTATTATAAACACAAAACGAGTCTTACACAATCCTTTATAGGTTGAGTATGTTAAATTAGATATTCTTCCCGAGTGATAATACCCTATAGACCAATAAAATATTACAAATTTATTCAATTCAAACCCTTATCCGCACCCCAATGGTGTACAGGGCACTGCATTATATAAACACAGTGTTATCGTTAACACGAAGGAAAGGTGATCAGCCCTCCGCTTCAGGTACTAGTCCAGGGTAATATTGAATAAATATTAGAGTGAAAAAATCACTTATATTTATTTGACCCCCCCTGGGAATCAAACCCGGGACCTCCAGAACAGTGGCCGAGCGTGCTGACCATTACACTACGGAGGCAGATAAACATATTACTATTAATATTATATGGAATATTGTCAGAGGAGAGCATCTTCTTAACACTGCTCCTAAAGATGCATTTTGACATTACACATCGTGTTGTAATTGACGAGTGGGAAAACGAAATAATACTGAGGCATTGAAATGTGGATGTCACCACATTTCACATCCTAAATAGATGCATTAAAGTCAATAGTATTAATAGCAAGTGTTTTTGGCTAGAATTTTACACGCACGAAAAAAAAGTAACTTGAACTCGTGACATTAAGGTCCAGTACTCGTTAAATCGCAACTTAATTATCTCTAAAACCAGGTAACATTTGACGTAATTAATTTTTTTGCTCAAAACACCTTTTTTGTATTGAAAAAACAAGTTTTCTTCGAAATAAATACATGGGTTTGAAAAGAAGAGTAATTAAAATGTAAGTAGTTAAAAAAATAATAAAAAGATTTTTTTCAATATACATATGTATATAAAAAAATATCAAATACTTTCTTGAAAATAAATAAATTTGTCATTTGGTTACTCATACTCGTATTATATGTTTAAAAAAACATAATTTAAATTAAATTTTATTTATTCGGATAAAATACGGATAAAGATTTTTAAGTCCTTTTTTAGGATTAAAAATGTATTACACAAAATTAAACAAGATATTAAGTAATAAATACTCGATTAAGATAAAGAATTACCGATATAAAAATAGTAACCTATAACCGTCGAGATTGAAGGCCCAATACGAACATTCATACACAAATTCCTGTGTATGTATTTACGTAGTAGTGAGCACGATCAAAATAATTAGAGATTTGGAATGTAGTCACAATCGCTAATCACAGAGTATCGCCGGTGTCCTGTTTTATTTTGTTATTCATCATGTGCTTTGTATTTATACCAACTCCAAATGTCTGCTTGCAACCACATACAATTACCGACCTTGAAAAAACTAGATTTTAGTGTGTGCGATATTATCGTAATAGGTTCATAAACTTATGTATCAACATCCGTAAATGGTATATTTTTTTCATAACATAATAAAATATTATTAGAAATATATTAGTAGAAACACGGGGAATTTTACTGTGTTTCTATATTTGAATGGAGTTGTCAATCAAATCAAATATATTAGTAGAAGCACGGGGAATTTCATTGAAATTCTATATTTGAATAAGGGTTGTCATCCAAACAAAATATATTAGTAGAAACCCGGGGAATTTCACTGTAATTCTATGCATACTTGAACAAAGTTGTCAATCAAATCTAAAATTGTCAAAAAATATTAGTAGAACGATGGAGAATTTTACTGAAATTCTTGAATTGAATAAAGGTTGTCAACTTAATCAAATATATCAGTAGACACATGAGGAGTTTCACAATAATTCTATATTTGAATAAAGATGTCAATCAAATATAAAACATTAGTAAAAGTCGGGGAGTTTCACTGAAATTTTACATTTGAATAAAGGTTGTCAACCAAATAAAATATATATGTAGAAAGACGGGAAATTTGACGGAAATTCTAAATTTGAATAAAGACTGTCAACTAAATCAAATATATCAGTAGAAATACGGGAATTTTCACTGAAATTCTAAATTTGAATAAAGATTGTCAACCAAATCAAATATATTAATATAAACACGGGGAATTTTACTGAAATTCTATATTTGAATAAAGGTTGTCAACCAAATCAAATATATTAACACCTAAAGCGCGATGCCTTCAAACAAAACGCGCCCAGCGGTGGTGGGTCTGATCTGACCCAGAACAGAAATCGCCTTTTAGGCGTTTTTTGTCGGGTTTTTATATTTTATATATTAATCAAAATAGGCTACATAGCAATAGGATAATGTGTCATAAGTTTTGTATGAGAATTTTCAAGTTTTTGATAGTTTTGAATTTAAATTATCCAAGCGCTTCATTTTACATGCGAACTCGACCGAGCGCTGCTGCTAACTACCACCGCGTAGCATGTCGCATCCGCGTGAGGCATGATCGGCATGAAGCAGTGGTTGTAAACATGTTTATTTTTAATGAATTCAAATAATTTGTGTTTTTAATTTTTTAACTATATTTTAAGTCAACATCATAAAAGATAGAATTTTTAACTTTTATTTGTTATCTTCAAATATAAAACGTGGCGGTTAGCTCCAAAAACCACAAAATGATTCTGGGATTTTGACTTGAGTTCATAATTCAAGATAAATTTTTGTCCATAATGCAATTAAAATTTATTTTAAATACAGAGAAAATGGTAAATTTTTCATTGAAAAATATAAACAGAATTGCCCAAAATGGTGTAAATATTCATTTAATGTTCGCCATTTCTTACATAGATTTGCGGGTCTTAGAAATTATGAATATAATTTTGTACGGTACTAAATAAAACTAATTTTTGGGTATAAATTATTTTTATATACAAGTTCGTTAGACATAATAGGTAACAAATTTAATTTTAATATAGACAAGTAAATTATTATCAAAAAATCAGAAGACAATCGCTACTTTTCTTGTTAAAATCGATGTCTTCATCACTTACTGACATTTCTTACAAAACCAAGTTTTCTGTTTCACTTTAAAATTCTGTATCTAAGGTTTTTGAATTCTAAATCACTGTCATCTACACTACTTTCTCACTTTTCTTTCAATTTTAGAACTGTCCAAAAGTCGTCCAATCTCGTTATGAGATATTTATTTTTTTTCCTGCCATTCATTGTGGTAAAGTGTCGTAAAGATTTTTTTTTTAAAAACTAGAAATTGTTCAAACATAAAACAGTTTATTGTGAAGTTTTGAAGTTAGTAACTTTGTGTATGTCGGTGTTGTATATATACATAAATCTATTATATACTATATATTACCACTATTTGTGGTATTTTCTAAGTAAAACTTAAATTAAAAATGGTTAGATTTTACCAAAAAGTAACTGCCGAATCAATTTATCAAAATATTAACAACTTATGTAATAATTACACTTTTTTAAACGTGATCCTTAGTATTTTTCATACAAGTAAACAAATAAATCAGTTTAAAACGAATGTAAAAAAAACAATATACAGAATCAATCGCCAAAGATTGACAATGTTTGCTTTTGTTTTGGGGAGTTCGAGGGCACGGCAGACGGCACACTAACACATTGATAGCGAACAACTGACCTTACTCAATATGATTTTTGATCTTTTATTTGTTCTTTTTTTTTAAATAACTCATTCGAATCTCGTCCGATAATTTTTGTTTATATCTCAATTTGTAGGTAATTGTTTGAAGAACGATTACACTGAAGGAAAACGACGTAAAAAAATTACCTATTAAGTAATTAATAATTTTCCGCGATGGTGGGTCTGATCAGACCCACCATCGCAGAGGAGGTGTTAATATAAACACGGGGAATTTTACTGAAATTCTATATTTGAATAAATATTTTAATAGAAAGATAGGAAAATTCAATGAAATTCTATACATGAATACAGGTTATCAACCAAATCAAATATTTTGCTTGTGTGAAGAGTGATTGAAAGCTCTTTCTTAAAAGTGAAAGTAGTGTTGACCCTCTTTCCCGAACTAGCGAGATGTTACCGGCAGCGGCGCAGCACATCCGGGTCTGGAGCCCTGATACCAAGGTGGGACATGCCTCGGCTTTTATTTGAAAGTATTCAGGGAGCAAGAGGTCCGAACGGACGCTATCTTTGACATAATACGCATATAGCGTGCAGTCTAGAGATGTAACCAATAGGTTACCGATACTTTTCCGGTTACCGGATTGAAATGGTATTTTTTACCTTTTCTCAGTTTATATCATATTTCTTTCTGTCTTAAGTTTTTGACGTTAAAAAGTCAAATATGTATATCAAGACATTTTGAGTGTGTCCAAATACTTGTTCACAAAACTGGATTTTCTCCTCTTTTTTTTAAATTAAAAAGAGAAATATTTTTTATAAAATAATACAACTTTGTTTTAAACACTTTTTATTAGTACACTTTTTATTGCTAAAAAGTGGTTAAAACAAAGTTGTTTTATTTTATAAAGTTTATAAAATGTGCCACAAAGTATATGCGAAAAGCATTCAAAAATAGAAATATTTTTGTTTTGATTATTTACAAAAAGTTTTTCAATTTTATATTATTTCTGTGAGCCTAAGCGGCTCATTATTAAAAACAAGTATCAAATTGTGGTAGAGTGGGTTCGAACCCAGAAACTCTGACTTGAGAGTCCGCGACACTAACTATGGGACCACAACCCGAAACAGTTATTATTAATTTTTTGACATCTCAATAAAGATGAATAAGAGAATATGGATGTCTGGGTACCTGTCATACGCTGGTTATAAGTGATCATGTGCAACGTTCACGATTCTACCCACGATTGACAACCACCCTACTCAAATTTTCGGAACTCCTAGATATATTGATCAATCTCATGACACAGTACATTTTTGAGTTCATAATAATTTATTTCAAAAAAGTGCCTCTGCTAAGCAAAAGCTTTTCACAATCTAACATAGATGGCTATTGTGAACTCATACGTACTGGGTCATGAGATTGATCAATATTTCTAGGATCAACATATCTTTATTTGTAACTGAATCGGTGCAGTAATTGACTTGACAAGCTATAAATGATCGAATACAAAAACCGTATTAACTAACAACTTATTCTAAAGAAGTCGTTATTTCATTCGGTTTCTTAATCGATTGATCATGTCTAGTGCATTCATAATTTCATTTAAAATTGACCTTTTAACGAAAAATTCAGACAGAAAAAACCCGTAAAAAGCCCAGTGTTATTCCATACTCTCCTAATAAATGTAGTCGCTTATCACCTATGTGTCCAAGCGCTTCATTTTACATGCGAACTCGACCGAGCGCTGCTGCTAACTACCACCGCGTAGCATGTCGCATCCGCGTGAGGCATGATCGGCATGAAGCAGTGGTTGTAAACATGTTTATTTTTAATGAATTCAAATAATTTGTGTTTTTAATTTTTTAACTATATTTTAAGTCAACATCATAAAAGATAGAATTTTTAACTTTTATTTGTTATCTTCAAATATAAAACGTGGCGGTTAGCTCCAAAAACCACAAAATGATTCTGGGATTTTGACTTGAGTTCATAATTCAAGATAAATTTTTGTCCATAATGCAATTAAAATTTATTTTAAATACAGAGAAAATGGTAAATTTTTCATTGAAAAATATAAACAGAATTGCCCAAAATGGTGTAAATATTCATTTAATGTTCGCCATTTCTTACATAGATTTGCGGGTCTTAGAAATTATGAATATAATTTTGTACGGTACTAAATAAAACTAATTTTTGGGTATAAATTATTTTTATATACAAGTTCGTTAGACATAATAGGTAACAAATTTAATTTTAATATAGACAAGTAAATTATTATCAAAAAATCAGAAGACAATCGCTACTTTTCTTGTTAAAATCGATGTCTTCATCACTTACTGACATTTCTTACAAAACCAAGTTTTCTGTTTCACTTTAAAATTCTGTATCTAAGGTTTTTGAATTCTAAATCACTGTCATCTACACTACTTTCTCACTTTTCTTTCAATTTTAGAACTGTCCAAAAGTCGTCCAATCTCGTTATGAGATATTTATTTTTTTTCCTGCCATTCATTGTGGTAAAGTGTCGTAAAGATTTTTTTTTTAAAAACTAGAAATTGTTCAAACATAAAACAGTTTATTGTGAAGTTTTGAAGTTAGTAACTTTGTGTATGTCGGTGTTGTATATATACATAAATCTATTATATACTATATATTACCACTATTTGTGGTATTTTCTAAGTAAAACTTAAATTAAAAATGGTTAGATTTTACCAAAAAGTAACTGCCGAATCAATTTATCAAAATATTAACAACTTATGTAATAATTACACTTTTTTAAACGTGATCCTTAGTATTTTTCATACAAGTAAACAAATAAATCAGTTTAAAACGAATGTAAAAAAAACAATATACAGAATCAATCGCCAAAGATTGACAATGTTTGCTTTTGTTTTGGGGAGTTCGAGGGCACGGCAGACGGCACACTAACACATTGATAGCGAACAACTGACCTTACTCAATATGATTTTTGATCTTTTATTTGTTCTTTTTTTTTAAATAACTCATTCGAATCTCGTCCGATAATTTTTGTTTATATCTCAATTTGTAGGTAATTGTTTGAAGAACGATTACACTGAAGGAAAACGACGTAAAAAAATTACCTATTAAGTAATTAATAATTTTCCGCGATGGTGGGTCTGATCAGACCCACCATCGCAGAGGAGGTGTTAATATAAACACGGGGAATTTTACTGAAATTCTATATTTGAATAAATATTTTAATAGAAAGATAGGAAAATTCAATGAAATTCTATACATGAATACAGGTTATCAACCAAATCAAATATTTTGCTTGTGTGAAGAGTGATTGAAAGCTCTTTCTTAAAAGTGAAAGTAGTGTTGACCCTCTTTCCCGAACTAGCGAGATGTTACCGGCAGCGGCGCAGCACATCCGGGTCTGGAGCCCTGATACCAAGGTGGGACATGCCTCGGCTTTTATTTGAAAGTATTCAGGGAGCAAGAGGTCCGAACGGACGCTATCTTTGACATAATACGCATATAGCGTGCAGTCTAGAGATGTAACCAATAGGTTACCGATACTTTTCCGGTTACCGGATTGAAATGGTATTTTTTACCTTTTCTCAGTTTATATCATATTTCTTTCTGTCTTAAGTTTTTGACGTTAAAAAGTCAAATATGTATATCAAGACATTTTGAGTGTGTCCAAATACTTGTTCACAAAACTGGATTTTCTCCTCTTTTTTTTAAATTAAAAAGAGAAATATTTTTTATAAAATAATACAACTTTGTTTTAAACACTTTTTATTAGTACACTTTTTATTGCTAAAAAGTGGTTAAAACAAAGTTGTTTTATTTTATAAAGTTTATAAAATGTGCCACAAAGTATATGCGAAAAGCATTCAAAAATAGAAATATTTTTGTTTTGATTATTTACAAAAAGTTTTTCAATTTTATATTATTTCTGTGAGCCTAAGCGGCTCATTATTAAAAACAAGTATCAAATTGTGGTAGAGTGGGTTCGAACCCAGAAACTCTGACTTGAGAGTCCGCGACACTAACTATGGGACCACAACCCGAAACAGTTATTATTAATTTTTTGACATCTCAATAAAGATGAATAAGAGAATATGGATGTCTGGGTACCTGTCATACGCTGGTTATAAGTGATCATGTGCAACGTTCACGATTCTACCCACGATTGACAACCACCCTACTCAAATTTTCGGAACTCCTAGATATATTGATCAATCTCATGACACAGTACATTTTTGAGTTCATAATAATTTATTTCAAAAAAGTGCCTCTGCTAAGCAAAAGCTTTTCACAATCTAACATAGATGGCTATTGTGAACTCATACGTACTGGGTCATGAGATTGATCAATATTTCTAGGATCAACATATCTTTATTTGTAACTGAATCGGTGCAGTAATTGACTTGACAAGCTATAAATGATCGAATACAAAAACCGTATTAACTAACAACTTATTCTAAAGAAGTCGTTATTTCATTCGGTTTCTTAATCGATTGATCATGTCTAGTGCATTCATAATTTCATTTAAAATTGACCTTTTAACGAAAAATTCAGACAGAAAAAACCCGTAAAAAGCCCAGTGTTATTCCATACTCTCCTAATAAATGTAGTCGCTTATCACCTATGTGTCAAAAACCTTAACGCGATACCAGCGTTAAAAAAAGATGTTCAATAATAATTTAAATTTAGAGTTATTTCACATATTGTCTCTGGTGTGTTTGATTTTTATTGGGCGATCCAAGAATTACGTCACTTTACGCATGACTAGACCTTTATTCTGCCTCCGAATTGTAATGGTCAGCACGGTCGGCTACCATTCTGGAGGTCCCGGGTTCGATTCCCAGAGGGGGTAAAATAAGTGATTTTTTCTATTTATTCAATATTACACTGGACTGGTACCTGAAGCGGAGGGCTGATCACCTTTCCTTCGTGTGTTAACGATCAAGATAACACTGTGTTTATTTAATGCAGTGCCCCGTGCACCATTGGGGTGCGGATAAGGGTTGAAAATTGAGACCTTTATTTGATTATTAGATTTTTTGACTTTACTGACATTTCTTGGTGGAATCAATTACATTTCATATAATAAAACAGCCATTATAAAGTTTTTTCCCTTCGAATTTAAATGACTAGTGATTGGGTCTCATCGTTACCGACATCATCATACTGGTCTGACTAGTATGATGATGTCGGTAAAGACGAAACTCGAGCACTGGTCAAATAAAATAAAAGTGGGAAAAAACAATCTAGTTTTTGTTTTATTATATGGTACTTTATTTTTTAACATTCAACGTATTTTTTATCACCGTAATTACATTAAAAACGAAAATTTCATTTTTTCTCAAAATAAATACATAGTTTTGAAAAGAAAAGTTATTGAAAGGAAGATTTTTTAAAAATGTATAAAATTATTTTTTCAATATTAATATATTATTTAAAAAAAACAATAAAAATATCCAATATATGTTCTAAAAAAAAGAGCGTTAAGAGACGTGCGGCTTCTAGTGCTGCCGGACGCTTACCGAATTATGTGATTGCGAGTAGAGCCTTAAACGTGATTTAATAATACATGTTATGAAATCGTTCAAATCTGCTTCAATAAACTAACTGGCGATTAAAAAAATAGCCAATACCCGGAAATATTTTATTTAGCACCAAATAACATACAAAAAGGTTTTATCTAGCAATTTAGTACATATTGAAATGAAGTGAAAAAAACAACAACAAAATATTACAGGAGTGTTTATTACGTTTTTCCTTATAACCATTAATTTCATCTGAAAGGAATGATAGAGCTTAAGAGCTATAATATTTATAGAAAAAGTTTACAGTTTTTTACTGGTGTCGAGTAACAAAGATATAAATTTATTTGATTATTTCCTAATTGAAATTGTACGATTTAAAAAAAAATACACACGCTTAAAAGGTAAAATATTTCATTTTTCATTTATTCAAACCCACATCCGCACCCGATGGTACATAGAACACTGGATCATATAAACGCAGTATTATCTTGATAGTCAACACATGAAGGAAAGGTTAAAATGGTCAAAAACAATAAAAAATGTATTAAAAAATAACTCCACCGACAAGACACACAAGGTGGCTTGGTGGGTCTCTGCATTTTTTTTTAAATATGTTTAAAATTGTGATTTAAATACATGTATACAATTTATGTTAATAAATAAAATAAAAAAAAGGAAATCTCTTCTTCTTCAAACCCTTATCTGCAGCCCAATGTTGCATGGGGCACAGCATCATATAAACGTGGTGTTTTCTCGATCGTTAATACATGATGGAAGGTGATCAGCCCTCCGCTTCAGGTACCACTCCAGGGTAATATTGAATAAATATTAGAGTGAAAAATCACTAATATTTATTTGACCCCCCCCTGGGAATTGAACCCGGGACCTCCAGTACGGTAGTTTTACCATACTGCTACCGTTCTGGAGGTCTCAAGTTCGATTCTCAGGGGGGAGGTGTCAAATAAATATAAGTGATTTTTTCAATCTAATATTTATTCAAAATTATCCTGGACTGGTACCTGAAGCGGAGGACTGATCACCTTTCCATCATGTATTAACGATCGAGAAAACACCGCGTTTATATGATGCACTGCCCTATGCATCATTGGGCTGCGGGTAAGGGTTTGAAGAAGAAGAGATTTCCTTTTTTTATTTTATTTATTAACATAAATTGTATACATGTATTGAAATCACAATTTTAAACATATTTAAAAGAAAAATTGCAGAGACCCACCAAGCCACCTTGTGTGTCTCGTCGGTGGAGTTATTTTTTAATACATTTTTTATTGTTTTTGACCATTTTAACCTAATACACACACAAAAAGAGGGAAAAATCAAGAATACAATCATTTAACAATTTTCATAAAATTAACTCTTGATCATTTACCCATTCCTTTATTTTGCCTTTGTTCCATATTTTATTTCGACCTCTAACATCCGCCGGCAACAAATTGAAAATGTTCGGAACGATATATTGCAGTGTTCGACTCCCATATTTACTGTTAATTCTTGGGACTATCAAACCTTCGTTATATGTAAATCGTGTATCATGGTTGTGTACTAGAAGATTTTTATATTTTTGTCTAGTTGTGTTTAAAATGTCGATAACAGTACTTAGCGAAAAGATCGACGCCTAGTTTCGACGAAAGGACTGTTGTCCCAAAATCGGCAAACATCGTTATAGTGGTGAAAATCGGGTGATTACAAATGGTTGTAATGATTACTATTTCGTTATGGTTCGCCACAAAGTGCTAAATGCTCTCAGCGGGAAAGTTTGTGGTACCTACCGATTATACTCGTCGCATATAAGGCTATTAACTGCCATAAAAATACCACACTGAAAATGATACCTACCTTATGAAAAACGACTGATTTGAAAATTCCAACGCTAATAGGCACTTATATGTACATCCGTAATCATAAACACTGTTAAAATTTGACCTGGATACTAAATTTCCATATTAAAACAAAATGGCAGCGGCAACCCTCACCATAGCGAGTGTTTTTGCCTAGAATTTTCATTGATGAATTACATGAAATTAAAGTAACTTTAAGAATAAAGAGTAAATCCACTCACGAGTAGGCAAAGGCTATAAAACTTAAAAAGTTGATGCCTTAGTAGGGTCATGATAAGCGGTGTTGCATAAGCCGTAGATAGATATCAGAGTCACTTGGACGTTAGGTAATTAAAAAAAAAAAACAAAAAAACATCACCTCTACATCAAACGTTTGTTCAATCTGCTTTCGCTTTTTAATACATGTGTGAAGAGCGACTTACAAGTACGGGTATGGAACCTCGAGTGTTGATGCTGGAACTCTCGTTCTCCATCACATACTTGAACAATAATACCTATGTAGTAGACTGAATGCAGTCGAAATGAGAACCCTCGGACAAATGTGCGGCAAAACGATGTAGATAGATTTCGAATGGTGAAATAAGGGAAAAGTGCAAGGCTGGGATAAGCATTATCGATAAAATTAAGAAAGTTGTGTTGAAATGGTTTGGACATGTAGAACGAATGAGTGAGGAAAGAACGGTAAAACAAATTTATTAGGCGAATGAAAATAGGAGCAGACAAGAGAAGACCGCGGACAACAACTTGGCTTGATCAAATATGTCAAATAATTGAAAGCGGTTAGATCAGGAGTCGAAATAATCGGCGGGGCGTATAATGTTTAAGTGAATTAATTAAAGTCCAGGTGTAATTATCTTATTGAAAAACCTTTATGCTGTAAATTATTATAGTATCTCCTGTATGTTATGTATATAATCTAATAATAAAAAATAATAAAAAATACAAATATTATTAAAAAATAAAAAATAAAAAATAAATATAAAAAATTGTATTAGCATGTGAGTATTCCGCTCAACACAGGCCATGCCTAAAGAGCCGTAATACATATAGTAAATGTATATATGAAATATAATATTGTCCGCCTCCGTAGTGTAATGGTCAGCACGCTCGGCTACCGTTCTGGAGGTCCCGGGTTCGATTCCCAAGGGGGGTAAAATAAAATATAAGTGATTTTTTCACTGTAATATTTAGTCAATATTACCATGGACTGGTACCTGAAGCGGAGGGCTGATCACCTTTCCTTCATGTGTAAACGATCAAGATAACACTGCGTTTATATGACACAGTGCCCTATGCACCATTGGGGTGCGGATAAGGGTTTTATTATTATATATGAAATAAATATGTATATTTGAATGTATCTATGTATTATGAAATAAATAAATAAAATGTTTACAAAGACAGAGTAGTGTGGCGTTTTGTTCTCTGTACCTACCCCTGCGGAGAAGCAGCACGATGGTTAGTTAGCTAATTAGTTAGATAAATTTGCTTTAAAATAGACCACGCCAGATCATATCCAATCAAATTGTCATCTTATTAATTGTGTCTGATACGAAGATATAAGAAAGGAATGTAAGGCTGAACTAGGAATAATTGAAAAGATTAAGAAGAGTTCTTGACGGTGGTATGGACATGTGGAGCGAATGAATAACGAGAGAATGACTAAGAAAATATATGTGGCGAATGTGAGCGGGAAAACAGAACGAGGACGGCCGAAAAAGACTTGGCACGATCAGATCAATCAGAACCCGTGGTGGTGTCAAAAATCTGGTGGTGTCAAAAGTCTGCGTAATCGGAGGGCATGTATGACTAGATGTATGGATGCGAAGGAGGCGTAGAGTGTATGCCAGGACAGAAGAGTGTGGCGTTCCATCCTTTCTGCCTACCCCTGCGGTGAAACGGCGTGATGGTAGTAGTAGCAGTTAATTGTGTCAGAAAAAACACTGTAAGGGTGTGAGCCTAACTTTGTGGATCAACACCACGGCTGTCCAAACATAAAACACAGTAAGGGACATTTTTTTGTAGTACGCTTTTTTTTGCATTTTCGGACTAAGTAGAATCTACTTAGTCCAAAAATGCACAAAAAACTTACTGCAAAGAAAATGTCCTTTACTGTGTTTTGAGTTTGGACAGCCGACCAATGTTGTTGGTAATTGAAAGATAAACATTTAATCGTTGATTCTTATGTCTCCATCTTATCACAACCATGCCTTTCTAATTGGCAATTAATGGCTTTCTAATATTCAAAATGACGTCGACCACAAACTAAGATGAAATTTTTAGCTATAAAACTGCAATATAAGGCGTACCGCTTGTCTCTCGTGAGCGGTAATGGGTGTTTAATAAGTAATATTAACATAATGAATAACATTACGGAGTTATGTCGATAAGTAACACTGGCAGTAAACATAGGCAAAAACATTCAGTGTTAAGGTAAACCTATCGCGTGGCCAGTTACGCAAAAACTACGACGAAGGTCAAGTTGAAAGTTTTCGAATCTGTTGCAAAGACCGGCAGAACGAGGAGAGGTATTGGTTGGGACCTATTCAGAAATATATCCGTTAATATTAACGTATATTGTTGATTCCTTGCTATTAAGAGCAAGATATATGTTTTAAATAATGTTTAAAAGGACTCACAGCAACACCAAACCGATTTTAACAGAGAAATTCATCATCAATGCTTCAAATAATGTTTAAAACTACTTATAGCAACACCCAACCACAATGCTTCAAATAATGTTTAAAACGACTCACAGCAACACCAAACCACAATGCTTCAAATAATGTTTAAAACAACTCACATCAACACCAAACCACAATGCTTCAAGTAATGTTCAAATCAACTCACAGCAACACCAAACCCCAATGCTTCAAATAATGTTTAAAACGACTCACAGCAACACCAAACCACAATGCTTCAAATAATGTTTAAAACGACTCACAGCAACACCAAACCACAATGCTTCAAAAAGTGTTTAAAACGACTCACAGCAACACCAAATCGATTTTAACAGAAAAAAACATCATCATAATACACGAGGACATAATAAAATACAAGTGGAGCCGATAAAACAACTATGTTTTGAGTAAGGTCCTTGCAATATATTGCCTATACCCAAATTAACCAGCTGCCTCACATATATAAAAAAAGAACCCATTCAGGGATCCAAAATGAATGAACTGAAAAAAAAATATTTATGGAAAGATAATCGTGTTAGTGATTAGTTATATTTACATTTTTCTCACATATACCATATGTTTTTTTTTATATGCCTATTTATTGTACCAGTTGATTGTTTTTATATTTTACATTTTGGTCTGTAATAGTTTGTTTTTTTTTCTTGTTTGTCTTGTTAACCGTAATGTTAAATGAGTAAAAGAAATAACTAATAGAAAATATTATATATGTGACTTATGTATGTAAAAAAATGGCGGACTTTAACAACAGACTTTGGCGGTAAATCATGTAGTATCGACCAATATGACACCAATGTAGAGACCAAAAACAATATGTGACAGGAAGCATAAAAGATAACGTTTTTCTATATTATGTCTTAAAATAACACAAAAACCAATGTTGTTCATGATATTTAGAATAAATTGTATTAATTCGTCAATAAATTGGAAATCAGCATTTGAAAGTAGTCATGTTTTAATTTTGAATGTTTATTTTTCTGGGTTAGTATGCTGCGTTAGCACATCTCGCTGATTTTTCTCATCGGCATATAAACGGCCGTAAAAATCTAATGGTAGCTACAGATCCATGAATGAATTCGCAAATTCAATTTGGACTTTGTCAAATGGAAGGAAGGGGGTGCAAGATCGTTTTAAGAACGAGAAGGGCGCCAAATCAGATTAAAGTTTCATAAAAATCTCATTTCTCGCCGAAATAAATAAAATTTTGCGACCCAAACAACCTTTTACAAAAAAGTCAACAAGAAATGCAGCAAAAGTTTTACGCTGGTCGCCTGAAATTCGGTCGCGGTACCAAGAAGGAAAAGATCGGCACTGTGTAGATCATACGGTTTTTTAATGATTTTTTGGTGGTGGCAACATTATATCTCGGTAGATATAAGAAATTTATCCGTTACTCATATTATTTATTAATTTGGCGTTTAATTTGTATAACTCCATTTTAATTTATGTATTAATTTTTAAATCAAACACAGATGTTTTGAGTCTACTAAGTTGTATTTTATTAACAAAAACACATAAAAAATTAACACATTCAAACGAATGTGAAAATGAAAATGCCATAACTAGGCGAAACAATTGTCACAATATTAATTTGTTATATGTTTTTGTTAATAAAATACAACTTAGTAGACTCAAAAAATATGTGTTTGATTTAAAAATTAATACATAAGTTACTCATATTATTGTCGGTAATTGATAGTAAACGCGTCGTTCAACGATAAAATACTACAATAACTCACAAATGTAGAATTTCGCCATCACACGATAGGTGGCTATCAAAGGCCCAAAATATTTTTTTATAAAAACACACAAGCTTATTTCCAAGTAAAAAAAGAGTGTTTTATGTTGCGTTTTATTATACGTTTAACAATATAGGATGGCTTTGAGAATTGCGCCACTAATGTCACAAAGCGAGCCGGAAGCGGACTGAGCGAGCGTCTAGGCCGGAACTTGTTGCATCACCGATCAAGAGCTACGGTAACATTGAATTCTCTCTGAAACCGGTGGGAAATACTATTGGTGAAACAAGACGTGGGAAATTTTAATAGCGTGAATAATTGTACGAGAATCATTGTTATGGATGTGCTAATATTTATTAATTAAATTGCTGATTGCGATAGCCTACTAACATAGGTGACCTATTTGATTTTGATTCGGATTCGTGATATTATATTATATGCGATCCCTCAGACGAATGTGTGGCAAAACGATGTTTGATAAATGTTCGAATGACGAAATAAGGAAAGAATGCAGGGCTGAGATAAGCGTTATCGATAAAATTAAGAAAGGTGTTTTGAGATGGTTTGGACATGTGGAACGCATGAGTGAGGAAAGAACGGTTAAACAAATTTATGAGGCGAATGTAGTTGGAAAAAGAAGCAGAGGAAGACCGAGGAAAACTTGGCACAATCAGGTATACCAAATACTTGAATGCGGCCGGGTCAGGAGTTGTAACAATCGTCGGGTATGTATGAGGAGATGCATGAATGTGGAAGAAGCAAAGAATGTTTGCAAAGACAGAGTGGTGTGGCGTTCGATTCTCTCTGCCTACCCCTGCGGGGACGCGGCGTGATGGTTAGTTAGTTAGTTAGTTGTGTTATACTTAGGTAAGTAAAAGAATCGGCTCCTTAGGCCTCCTCAATGTTCAAAAAGATTTTTATGATTCGTTTATTTTTAAATTTATTTTGTTTTGTCACCTGTTGATGAGAACATTTGTAGTTCTCAAAACAAGTCGTGTTTACATTAAAAAAAACTCAATAACTGGTGTCATCTCTTTATCAACCTTTTTTAGGTCTAAAATAAAAAAAATATAGATCATAAAAATTATAAAAGCTCCAGTTTTAAAATGAATTTTTCTACAAGTTAAGTGATTACCATTTTCAACCTTAAGTTGAAAATATACATAATTTACGATGGCGACTGACGCAACAGGGTTAGAGTCCAGAAAATATGAATTAAGGTGAATGAATGACCCGCCTCATCGAATTCCATTATCGCTGTATTAAATTAACGCGATTTCGTATGACACCTTCGTGCGCTAACTGCTACAAATGTGCTACAGAAGAAGACAGCAATATGCAGTTAAGGAGGTACTCACAAACGTCTAATTCAGTAAGTGATCGCCTGTGCGAGGGGCCAGATGTGATTTCAAGTTCAATTTGTTTCATTAGAAAAAATATTAAAATTAGTTTTTTTAGAATATACTGAAATCTATTGAATTTTTATATAATTTTGATAACAAACTTTACAAGTATTTAAGGGAGTCCTCGCAAATATACAATTCAGTAAGCGACCGGTTGCGCGAGGAGCCAGATGTATCTCCGAGACTTTTTTTTTTTAAATATACGAGTATATTTAACATGTTTTTTTACAACACACATCGAAAAAAGGCGATTCAGTTAGCTTGGCCATGTACTCCGCATGCCTCCTGAGAGCCTTAATCAAGCTTGCCTCTTTTACAAGGCATCAGGTTCGCGCCGCCCAGGACGACCACTGCTGACAATTCGTCAGCAGTTCTCGTCAGAGCTTCGGGACGCGGATCTGACTTGGGAGGATGCAAGGGAGCTGGCAGCCGACAGAAAAGCCTGGAGACAGTTTGCGGACTCCATATGCTTCACCTTAGGAGCGGATATGGTTTAGTAAATAATACATCGAAAAAATAGTTTTTTAAACTCCTAACCTTTCAATAACTGCATTCTTTATGAAACTTTGATATTTTATTATAATATTTGATATTTTATTATAATTAACGATAAAAAATTGGTATTTAATTCGAAGAAAAACTTACTTTTTCAATACAAAAACGGTGTTTTAAGAAAAAAAAATAGGTACGTTAAATGTTGCCCGGATTTCAAGAAAATTAAGTTGCGGGCTATTGAATATCCCTCCTTAATTTGAAGACGCCGATTACTTTATTGAAATATGCTGCGGCCGTCTTGATGCTCTTGCAAAACAATCTGTGGTAATTTGGTTAGAAATTAACTTTCTCGCGGGATGAAAAATGCTTCTACATCGTGAACATCTTTTTAATGCCGTTAAAACAGTAAAATTATTATTCGATGATATTCAACTAAGTTTCCTAACCTCAAAACCGGAAAGTGAAAACAATATAAAAACAACGCGCGTCGAAGTTCAATGTCTATGAACTCGTCATTTTTTATTATTGTCATACACTTACGGCGGTACTCAGTGGTCATGTTAAAAGTTTAACATTTTAGTATTCATAAAAAAAGATTAACCGTATGAAATTTGAGATTTTTTTGTTATATCTGTGCCTAACACGTTGGGTGGGGTGTACGCGCCAGGCGTGTATATCTAGCATTTCTTTTAACCTTAAGGATAAATACAAAAGGGCTAATTCTACTCATTCTATATATATGTATAATATATATAAGTATTTATATATATATATATATATATATATATATATATATATATATATATATATATATATATATATATATATATATGTATATATATATATATATCTATTTATATATATATATATATATATATATATATATATATATATATAGATATATATATATATATATATATATATATATATATATATATATATATATATATATATATATATATATATATATATATATATATATATATATATATATGAATATATATGAATTTCTGGCATTTAAATAAACGTAAAATTGTATGTAAGTAAAAAGTATCTTGATATAACACACGTAGGAGGACAAAATATAGCATTTGTGAACAATGACTTAGACTTAGACAAAATAAAATGTTTTAATATTAAATCGCATAATAAATAATCATATGTTAATACATATAGAGCGTAATATGACTCATGTTTTACCTCGTTCTATAAACGTGAACTTTGATGATTAATGATATGAACGATGCAAAGTGAAAAAAGAAGACTTGGTACACTTCCTCTTGTATATCTGACCAATTAGAGCTTTCACCCATCAACGCAAAGGAAATACAGAATGACAGAAAAAGGTAATAAGTATGTACAATAAATTTCATGCATGTTTTTATATCGTTCTAAATATAGTTTTATAGATCTCCATATCATGTGTTCTAACTTAAACAAATTCTAACTTTTGGTAATTTCGAATATAAATAAATGAATATACATATATATATATATATATATATATATATATATATATATATATATATATATATATATATATATATAAATATATATATATATATATATATATTTATATATATATATATATATATATATATATATATATATATATATATATATATAAATATATATATATATTTTTCTTAAATAATAAATAACTGGTCGTCAGCCCCGTAAATGCCCAGACTTCCATATTCTTCATCATCTTTGATGAGATGTCAAAAAATAATATGAGAAAACTCCTACAATTGGAGATAACCAGATTTGTGAACAAGTATTTGGACACACTCAAAATGTTATATTAAATTGTGAATGAAAAATACTTATTAGTCCATAACCTAAGTGGTAAAAAACAAGTGTTGTCATCTACAATTTAATATTGTTATAGTATGTCATTAAAAGATTTTTTAATAAGACGAATTTTATCGATGCAAAATAGTACCGATTAAATATTTACAGTGTAGTTTGAACTAGACTAGATATTTTCTTTGACAGGTTGTGTGGAGTCAATGCATTCCATTCAACGTACTTTTGAGTTCTAAGAAGTAAGATCTATCAAACAGGTTTTAGTGAAGAAAATGCGAGAAGAAAAAGAAAACTTGAACTCGGCGCTGAAAAAATATACGTATGTGTGGTACATGCCCGTGTACGTACATTATATTGACCATGGAAAGCGAAAAGCTGTTTACAATAAATACCTCAAACTAGATTATTTTTCTGCGTCGAATTTATTTTATTTTATTTTATTTATTTGGAAATTTAACAGAACATTAACATAATTACATTTACAATAATGAATAACAAATAAAACAGGCAATTGTAACATTCCAATAACAAAATTTCACAAATCGCTCACTCCTTTCAAGAACGTCATAAATCAAAAAACTTGATTTTTCAGGAGAACGTTTTTAAAGTTTAAAAATATAACGCAATGAATTAAAAATAAATATCAAGCCACTTATTGAACTTTTTACTGTGCAACAGATCTTTTTAGGTAAAACCTGAAGGTTTTTTCTCCATTTTAAAAATATTTAGTATCTTTAAAAAAATTATTAAACAACACCTTTTCTTCAAAATGAAAAAATAACACTTTCTGCCCTGTAGCGGGTAAATATTAAGTTAAAAATATGCCGCTTTTGCTGGGATATAGTACATTTTCTGTGCATTCCGAAAACATGCACAACTGAAAATTGACGATTTTTGATTTATGACGTTCTTGAAAGGAGTGAGCGAAATGTTAAACGAGTTGAAAGTAAACAGCGAATGCACATGGTTTCGATTAATTTTGATAACCAACTTAAGAAGTCCCTTAAGGAGGGACTGATAATTCAGTAAGCGACCGCCTGCGCGAAGAGCCTGAAGTGTCTCCGCGCACGCGATTCCCAGGGGGGGTTAAATTTTTCACTCTTATATTTATTCAATATCACCCTGGACTAGTTCCAGTAGCGCATGACTGTTGAATTTGCCTCCGTGCAATTAACGATCAAGATAACACTTGATCGATACAATGCAGTGCCCTATGCACCATTAGGTGCGGATCAGGGTTAGAAAAAGATTATTAAGAAAAAAACCTAATTTAGACCCGTTGTAGACGATGCATTAGTAACTGGCCTAAGTACTGCGCATCAAATTTCGTCATGTGAAATCGCTCATCGATTAGTGAAAGCGTGAGTAGACGGTGAAAATTGATGAACAGCTTTAGTACCTATTTTAAAATAATTTAAAAATTATCTAGTAATATCACGTAAAATTATGTTACTACAAAGTTTTCGGAGTAATCTTCAGAGTGTGACTGCCTGAGTATTATTATCGCACAAAATCTGGTTCGTGTAGCAAGACTCGGGTGGCAATGGGCGAGAGATGTCGCAAGACAGGACCCACAAGGTGGACCCCACATTTTATTATTCACAAAAATGCTTCAATTTTATCCTATTGCTGTGAGCCTAAGCGGCTCATTATTAGAAATAGTTCCGGAACTCACTTGATGTCAAGCTTTTTACTACAAAAAATAATTCAAATATCATTTAAGTATTCATTAAATATTGTTAGGTCACTTCATGACTCACAAAAAATCAAAATATGACTTCGTAAAAGTGCCTTAGTTTTTTAAATATTTCCACTTTTATGAATTTTCCAAAAATCTACCCCTAAGATCAGTTTTTTGAATGCCACTTCTTCAAATTTTCATATTTTAGGATTCTAATTTTTGTTTCACAATAAAACACAAAAATAATTCAATTTAACATAAACACTTTTCACTTTACTAAAACAAAGCAATTCTTTACATCGGAATTCCTCATAAATGAAATAATTAAAAAATCAGCTCATTTTGCATTAAAAAAGCAATATCTTTTTTCCTAAAGTGAAATATAGTAAATGTTATACTGTTTTCAAAATGACATAAATTGAGCAATCTTTTGTGAAGAGTCAGAGTCACCTATAACTTTATTTTAAAATCATAAACCTGGCATTAATTTTTTTTCCGCCAAATCAAACCAGTATTGCTAATATTTTGGACTGTGATCAATAGAATACTTATTCAGTTTTATGAAAAAAAAAATAAAATCATAAAATATGAAAAATTGAAAAAGTGGCACTCAAAAAACTGAAGGCGTAGATGTTCGGAAAATTCATAAAAGTGGAAATGTTTGGAAAACTAAGGCACTTTTACTGAGGTCATATTTTTATTTTTGGTGAGTCATAAGCTGACCTCACACCCCTTAAAAGGAATACGTCGGATTATGGGACACCCTGTATATGAAAAAAAAGCTCAGGAAATAGGTATCAAATTGTGGTAGAGTGGGTTCGAACCGAGAAACCACGGGACCACAACCCGAGATGAAATAATCTGGTTCGGGCCTTCAGATATCGTCTTCTCGCCCACTGGGAATAAAATTAACGGTAATCGATAATTCACGTAGTACGGTACTAGTATATTGAAAGTGATTTGAGGAAAGTGCAAGTCTGCGTGAGGTAAATACCAGATGGATTGTAATGGTAATAGCGAGTGAATAGAGAATAGTGAATGGCGGTAATGATCCTCAGAGGCTACTGCGTTACGTCAGCAGAACAACTGTTATGTCGTATTATCGGACCACTTACTGGTCATCCAGCCATGAGTGGATTACAGAATTATCCAAGACAGGTTTTTAGATAAAACATTTCATCGTTTTTAAGCTGATCTCTGTAAGGTACACTAATTATATAATTCTATTGATAATACAGTACAACAGTGGTCGGAAACCTACTATACTTCAAAATGTCGTAGTGGGTAATTCAATTACCCACGAATAATATAAATTTGTCCACCTCCGTAGTGTAATTAATGGTCAGTACGCTCGGCTACCGTTCGGGAGGTCCCGGGTTCGATTCCCAGGTGGGGTCAAATAAATAAAAGTGTTTTTTTTTCACTCTAATATTTATTCAATACTACCCCGGACTGGTACCTAAAGCGGAGGGCTGATCACCTTTTCTTCATGGGTTTACGAACAAGGTAACACTGCGTTTATATGATGCAGTGCCCTATGCACCATTGGGTGCGGATTAGGGTTATAAGAAGATTATTGAGAAAAAAAACCCTAATTTAGACCCGTCGTAGATGCATTAGTATATATAAAATAATTTATTCAATGAAAATAAAAACAATTACAGAAGTAAGATAAATATTTATTTTATACATGTTTGTTTTATAAAAAAAATATTTAGATGATCAACGGGAATGTCCCTTAGAGATAAAATGAAGAGTTCACGCATTCGTGGAAGCCTGGGCGTATCAGACAAAAATAGGAAGGTAGAGGAAATGTAATTGAGATGATATGGGCATATAGGATGCAGAAAACCCCAGCATATCGTAAACCAGGCAATAGCAATGGATCTTCCTCAAAAGACATCTAGAGGAAGACCAAAAAATTCATGGATGCTGCAAAGAGAGAACATGGTTCGAAGACATGGCCTAGGTGACGTTGTCCATGACAGAAGGACCTACAACCTGAGGACGAGGAGAGCTGACCCCAGCAGTCTACAAAGACGATAAGTTGGGATTTAGCCAGGAAGAAGAAGTTTTATAAAATAAATTTCTATTCACACATGTATACATTGTATTTCATTTTTTTAAAAATTCAAAAACAAAATAAATTTTCAAATAACTTAACCATTTATGAAATGCAATTTTCAAAATTTAATTTTTTTACCCAGTCTCTGAAAAGGTTACCGATCATTGCAGTAGAACCTCGATTACACGGACTAATTAGGGATAAAGGCAGTACGATTAGTTTTTCTTTATAAAATTTTCATATTCAACTTATTTTACAGACCAGTTTTTTTATGCACAATCATTGTGATTGCGCCAAAATATTTGGATTATATCTTTATATCTCAAACATAGATAAAGAAGAATATGGAAGGGAATTTAGACGCACTCAAAATATAGTAAATAACATAAGTAGGTTAATTGTATGATGCAGTGCGTATTTTTTGATTGGCAAAAAATAAAACTCATTAACCTTATATTAATCCATAATGCAATACTTTTTTCCGTTTCGAAAGATGAACGAATGGAAACGAGTATTAACGCCCGAGGGAATTACACATTTGTCGAGAGCGGGCCAACCGATTCGCAATATCCTGGGCAAGTTCCATTTAGGTAACTACCTGCAATTTTAAAAACATTTTTTGCTATCCTAACATGGATGAAGAGAATATGGAAGTCTGGGTCTTGCGACAGTCATAGGCTGCTTTAAGTGATCACTTTACACACGTGCAACATTTACCATTCTACCCATGATTGACAACTTCACCTACTCTAATTTTCGGAACTCCTAGATATATTGATCAATCTCATGACACATTACATATATCGCTCACTCCTTTCAAAAACGTCATAAATCAAAAAACTTGTTTTTTCAGGAGAACGTTTTTTAAGTTTGAAAATATAACACAATGTATTAAAAATAAATATCAAGCCACTTATTGAACTTTTCACTGTGCAACAGATCTTTTTAGGTAAAACCTAAAGGTTTTTTCTCCATTCGATAAATATTTAATATATTTAAAATAATAATTAAACAAAACTTTTTCTTTCAAATGCAAAAACAACACATTCTGCCCTGTAGCGGGTAAATATTAAGTTAAAAATATGCCTCTTTTGCTGGGATATAGTACATTTTCTGGGCATTCCCAAAACATGCACAACTCAAAATTGTCGATTTTTGATTTATGACATGAATTTTGATTTATGAAAGGAGTGAGCGATATGAGTTCGTAACAATTTATTTTTAAAAAAAGTCTCTCTGCTGAAGTGAAAGCTTTTCTCAGTCTAACATAGATGGCTGTTGTGAACTCATATGTACTGTGTCATGAGATTGATCAATATTTCTAGGATCAATATACCTTCGTTTGTAACTGAATTGGTACAGTAATTGACTTGGTAAGCTTTAAATTATCGAATCCAAAAACAGAATTAAGTAACAACATATTTTAAAGAAGTCGTTATTACATTCGTCAATTCTACCCATGATTGACAACCACGCTACTAAGACTGATCATTTTGCTTTCGTGTAATTAACGATAAATATAAGAGCGCGTCGGTGCTATGCAGTGGCCTATGCACCAGTTAGTGAGGATGAGGGTTAGAATAAATAAAACAATCTTATAATCTGTCTTAATGTTTTTCATTTGATTTAATTTCGAGTTAGTTCTATAAATTAAACATACCTCATCCTTTTAAATAATTTATTGAATATTCGAATTCTCTTTTTTGTAACTGTTCGAAGCTAAAGAGATTAATTGAGTAGTCCAGTTGCGAACCACGTTATGTCAAAAATTTAAAGTTTTTTTGCCAATGACGCCAATCGGTAGAAAATAAAAATATTAACGTAAATATCAAACATAATCTGGCAAAACTCGTTAAGTTAGGAATAAAATGGAATAGGTAATTCGATACTCTTGCAAAACTCGCTATGCCGATCGACAGTTCACTTTCAAAAATCTCTCAAAATTTTTAAATCGGCCGACGATTTAATATTCTATCGATCGCCGCCATTGGCTAAAAAACTTTTTTTTTTACATAACGTGATTTGCAAGTGGACTACTCAATTCAACGGAAAATAAAATATTGATTATCTAAAAAAAAACAGAGAATGACTTTGTTACACATACACGAACGTGTTTATAGAACAAATTTAAAGTATTGAGGCAATTTTGTTAACAACTGTAATATATAATATATATTGTAAAATTTATAGCACACGTAGAGACCTACCGATCGTATAATAAACCTTTTCTCAAATGTTTTCATCGACAAAATTCTGTGTTGTAAAAAAAACAGACAGGAATTACGAGGAAAACATAAATCCTAAAACAAAATCATAAATCTCAGCTTTACAGGAAAATTCCTATGGAATTATCAAAATTTAAAAGATGGATTGTTTTCTATTCAAAGAAAATGATGACGTCAGTACTTTTCAATACGCATTTAATAGTTACTAAATACGTAAGTCAAATTTTTCCTGTATATTGGTTTTTACTGATATGTAAAACAATACTTTTCAAGCACATCTAAAAATACACACTGATATGAAATTGAGATAGTGAATATTGAGATAGTATATACATATGTATATTAGAATTTGACTTTTCTTAGAAAATACATATATTGACATTATATTTTGATATATATACATATTTTTTTAATTCCTAATCTTTCAATAACTCATTTTTTTAAAAACCTTACATTTATTTTGAAAAATTTTTTTTTTTTTAATGCAAAAACGGTATTTTAAGAAAAAAAAATAATTACGTCAAATGTTACCTGCAACATTTTGAGTGTGTCCAAATACTTGTTCACAAAATCTGGATTATCTCCAATTACAGGAGTTATTTTCATATTATTTTTTGACATTTCATCAAAGATGAAGAAGAATATGGAAGTCTGGGCATATATATGCCCAGACTTCCATATTCTTCTTCATCTTTGATGAAATGTCAAAAAATAAAATGTTACCTGGGTTTAGAGAAAATCAAGTTGCGATGGAACGAATACTGGGCCCTTATATGAAATTAAAATAGTAAAAAGCATCCTCTCTATCCAGAAAATTCTATATTGTAATACAAAAAAGACAGGCGACGAGTAAAAAAAACTAAAACGTACTAAAAGTAGAGGCTTTGCGGGTTATTCCTTAAAAAAATTGTGTAATATGTATCACATTTTTTTTTCAAAACACCATAAAACGTTAACAATCATAACCTTTTAGGATTTTTAACAATAGCTTGCTAAAATGCGATGTTAAAAGCGTTTTTTATGATTCATTTTGCCTATCATCACCATACATTTCTGATATATGGTATACTAAATATTTCGTCAACTTGTCATTATTTTCTTGGACCCTACATTTAAAAAATCGTTCCGGGTTTTTTTTCTTTGATGTTTCGACGCGGTGTAACCTTGACCGTCAAGCCATTATCAGTCATTCACCACGAATTCTCAGATGAAGGAGTGGAATCATTTGACGGGAAACAGCAGACGTAAGTGAAGGAGCTTAATGTAAAGAACATAACTGCTATATGGAAAAATATACGGAGATGGTATTTTAGATGGAAATTTTTTACCTAATTATTATTCATTCATTCTTTAAACCCTCATCCGCACCCGATGGTGCATAGGGCACTGCGTCATATAAACGCAGTAGTATCTTTATCGTCTAACACATGAAGGAAATGCAATCAGCCATCCGCTTCAGGTACCAGTCCAGGGTAATATTGAATAAATATTTGAGTGAAAAAAACACTTATATCCCCTCTGGGAATCGAACCCGGGACCACCAGTCCGGTAGCCGAGTGTACTGACCATTACACTACGGAGGCGGAGTTTTTACTATACCCGATGTAAATATAAATTTCTTTAAATAAAGCAAGGCTTAACAAAAAGACGTTGTTTCAAAACACTAAAAAATATATACATATTTAAAAAAATCATATTTTGTTCTGTCAGATTTGTCAACACAGTCGTGCAATGAAGGGTTAAAAAAACTGTAACAAAAATACCTTGGCACGAGTTACTAAATTATGTATAATGTATAGTTCTCGTAGATAATTCAACTGATACTAATTAACCTCTTTATTCACAGCACATATATAGGTAGTACCAAAAATTTACAATTTGGAACAGTCAACAAAAAAATCTAATGATATGAGAACACGCCACGGAATTGCTCAAGCGACGTGAAATTATGAAATTTATTATGGTTTACCGTTCGTGTAAAGTAATGCTTATTCACAATGCGTTCGGTAGGTACTCGCTTCGTAGGGTCGACCCTTTGTACAGCGAACGATTTTATCGACTGCGTAAGCAACGGCCTGATTGGCGAAATGGCGATAAAAATTATAGTTCCACACAGTTTTGTCCTTAGAGTACTCCATTTTTAAGTATCGTCTGTGCTCGAGTAACTGAAAATATTGTCTGATAGAAATTCGTAAAGCAGTATAAAAAAATCTACATTGCACATGGTTATTTATCAATTTTTTTTATTTATTATAATAATGAATGATTATTGCACAAAATAATATTGTTTCGCAATCCAGACTCGTGTAAAGACATTCATTCTCCAAAACGATTAAATTATTCCATAAAGACTATAAGTATGAGAGATACATATTTTAATTTGTATCGATGTAAGATTTAACTGAAATCGTTTTTCAAAAAACAAATCCAAGAAGCTTCTTCTTTTAATTTAAAAAAAAAACCCTCATCCGCACCAGATGGTGTATAGGGTACTGCATCATATAAACGCAATGTTATCTTGATCATTAACACATGAAGAAAAGGTGATCAGCCCTCCGCTATTGTCGTGGCAAAGACAAAATATAGGATATTCACAGCGGATTTATGAATAGGAAAGGGTAACCTAATAAAAATTTGCTTTGGGCAATGACAGAAAAGATTTTGGGAAAAAAGCAAAGACTTTTTTTAGCACTTGTGGATTTGCTGAAGGCCCATGATGGACATGTGGAAGGTATTATCTGAGTATGGAGTAAGCTTGGTGTGATGTTTTATTCATTCTGTCTATCACTGCGGGGAAGCAGCGTGATGGTTAGTTAGTTATTAATTAGCATGTGTGGATGAAAACGCCGTTCGCAAAGATAATATTAATAATAATAAAAAACGTGAGGAAGAAGAATACGGATGTTCTCAATTCTCAATTCTCAATACAACACGAGACATTCGATGTGAAGCATAAAAATGAGAAGAAAAATGTCACAAAGGAAAGGAGTCAAACAACTCGATAAAGCTCATAATAAAATTCTTAAAACATTTCGAAAGCGGCCTTGGGAGTACATAATGTGAACAGAACTTTATTTCTGGCGGCTTACAATCCAATTCATTAAAATCTTGCATTGAATAGCGAAATCAATTAAGTGTGTATACACACTAAGTCACAAAAAACTGCCTACTATTGAAGATTTTTCTTCTGCGGTTTGTTGAGCAAAGAAAAGATATTGCAAACTCAATTAAAAAAAATCTTTTGTATATACATGCTATGATGTGTAATACAATCTTTTAAATTTGAATAATGAAGGCGTCATAAATGTCAAACTTTTAGCGGTAAAAATGTCATTGCAAAACAACATATTTACAGCCAAGTTATTACTCTACATTATGAGGATGTCCAAATACTCACAAATCTGGATTATCTCCAATTATTTTATCTCACCAATAGATGTCTCTAGTGAAATTCAAGTGATTCAAGCACAACGTTTCGAAATTGGATCATATACATATATAGAACATCCAAGAATTTGAGTAGTTTGGTTGTCAATCACGGGTAGAATTGGATAATGTTACACGTGTGTAAAGTGATCACTTAAACCAGCCTATGACGGTCGTAAGCCCCGTGAAAGCACAGACTACCGTATTCTTCTTCATTTACATTGAGATGTCAAAAAAATAATAACTCGTTGAAAAATGCATGTTTATAATTTTTTTTGTCCGTTAATTAACGAAAAACCACTTTTATATAAATTCACAACTTTTTTCTTGTAAAAAAATTGCAAAACCTTTGTCCCTAACAAACGTCTAATCACGAGAATGATAACTTATTTACTAGTTCTAAAATATTTAAGACATTTATTTCACAAATTAAAATTTTAAAAATCGTTAAGAATATGTGAAATTTCATTAAATGATTCGGCAGTCACTTTGTGGTGAAATCTATCCATTTTTAATTTAAGTTTACTCAGTAAATACTTCCGTTTCTTAAAATCCACTGTGACGCGTGTTTCGATGCATTGCGCATCATTTTCAAACACCGGTGTTTGAAAATGATGCGGAATGCATCAAAACACGTGTCACAGTAGATTTTAAGAAAAAGTGGTATTTCTTCTTCTTTACACCCTTATCTGCACCCCAATGGTGCAAAGGGCACTGCATCATATAAATGCAATTTATCTTGATTAATTAACACACGAAGGAAAGGTGATCAGCCCTCCGCTTCAGGTACTAGTCCAGGGTAATATTTAATTAATATTAGAGTAAAAAAATCAGTTTTATCCGTTACACTACGGAGGTGGACGGATTATAATATTATCAATATAATTTCCGCAAGAATTGTCTAAAGCTATTGAATATTGAATAAATATTTAGTGGTATTTACTTAGTAAAAATTAAATTTAAAAAGTGAGAAATAATACAAAGGACAAATACTGCCCACTCCACGACGCAAACGTGGGACCTTTCGGTGGATGGAAAGTTGTTTTACCGATTTGGCTGATCGTTATATTAACCATCCGATATCGACTTGTAATGACATCTCGCGACCTCCGTTACTGTTAATATATTATATTACTATCCATGTAATGTATTATCAGGCATGCAAATAATCGGGATGGTTGGCAAATAAATATCCAGGTTAATCTTAGGAAATCGGCGGGTATGTATGAGGAGATGAATGAACGTGGAAGAGGCGAAAAATGTTTGCAAAGACAGAGTGGTGTGGCGTTCTATTCTCTCTGCCTACCCCTGCGGAGAAGCGGCGTGATGGTTAGTTACTTAGTTAGTTATCTAAGGATATTAATAATTATCCTGAAAAAATCGAATAAAAACACAAATCAAGAAAAAAAAAGTAATTTTATGCATAATTTTTTTTTCAGGCGTTTCCCAGTGTGTAAAAATAATCCGGGTTTCGGATCTTGCACACAAGGGTTTCTGATTAATAAAAGTTTTTATGTATAGTAAACATATGTAGATGATTGTTGTGAACTCATATGTACTGTGGTCATGAGATTGATCATATATCTAAGAGTTCCGAAAATTTTAATAGTGTGGTTGTCAATCATGGGTAGAATGGTGAATGTTGCGCGTGAGTTATGTGATCACTTGACCAGCCTATGACAGGTCATCATCCCTGTAAATACCGAGACTTCCATATTATTTTCTTCGTCTATATTGAGACGTCAAAATAAATATTGAAGAGCAAATGTTTTCAAAATTTCTGAACACACATCGCACTTATTTTGTTAAAACGATCTGATTCCATTATCTCATTACGTAATTTTCTTAAAACTCAGATAACATTTTCATTGATTTATTTTGCTTAAAATACCGTTTTGTATAATAATATCAATAAGTGAAATAAATATACGGTTTTGAAAGGAAAAGAGCTTTTGAAAGGTAAAAAGTAAAAAAAAATAAAAAAATATTTTTTCAATATATGTACATACTTATTTTTTTTTACAAAAAATGTTAGTAATACTAATATATAAACACGCACCGTGGTTATATACTAATATTACTAACATTTTTGTAAAAAAAAAATAAAAATGCCTAACCACAAAGCAAATGCTTTAAATATTAATAATATTGAGAATATTATATGTACATACATATATTCTAAAAGAGTCAAAATCCAAGCTTAAAAAAAATCGTGCGCGAAAACACGTCCGACCTATAGCGCGGTCGTCCGCAAAATGAATTTCTACATTTGAGATCTCAGATTAGTCTTAAAGGATCCGAATAATACAGAAAGTGTAAGGCGCACAAACAAATTGCACGTTTTCCGGGCTTTCCGCATTTCTGAATTCAGACTCTAAATTCTGAATCAGAAAACGATTACATTCATCTATTACCGGCCTTAATCAACATGTGATACAAAACGATGCACTAAATAAACGCATAAATTAATGCTTTTCAATAATGGAACCAAATACCATATAAGTATTCGAGATTGCGAAAAAAAATTCAGTGCCAACCAGTTGACTGAGAAATCCAATACGCACTCAACTCGTAAAAGATATTCTCATTTCGCAGGCGTTTAAAAAATAAGGGCAAACGAAATCGTGTACCCGATAAAAATAATTAAATGTCGATTATATTAACTCGCATCTTAAAATGGAAAACGCACAATTATTAACCCTCTCACTCATGAATTATTATTATCCTGAATTATAATTAGAGTGTCGTTGCTTAATTATAAATAAACGTTTAAAAGGCTATAATTATTATCTCTCATTCAAGAATTGCAATTTTAACGCGTACAGCTGTACACGTAAAAATTTTTAAACCATGAATATATTTTTGGTATGACTCATATTTAAGATTTAAAAAAATATATGTTTTGACCAAAAAATACTACTTTCAAGTATTTGAAATATGAATTTGATGTTTTCAAAGAATTTACATTTAAAAAAATGACTAATAACTCCTTACCTGTCCGTAACTCGTTATTGACAGGTAAGAAGTTTCCATAAACACGCACAACTGAAAATTGTCGATTTTTGATATATGACGTTGTTAAAAGGAGTGAGCGATTTGTGACAGTACATTAAAAAAAAGGAATAACCCGCAAATCGTCTATTTTAGATGCTTATCTGCAGGAAGGATAGCATGGATAGGGAAGGTAAATGTAAAAATACATCACAAACACCCAGACCAATTAAAAACAAATCCTTCTTGAATTTATTTTACAATTGGTGGGAATCGAACCCGCGACGCTAGTTTCGCAGTCAAGCGTCTAACCAACTACGCCACGGCGCCTGTCTAAATTTTATTTTACTATGACCACGCCGCGGTAATAATAAAACAAATTAAGCAAATAAAGTAAGTCAAATTAATAGTAAAACAAATAAATAAACGGTATTACCATCACTAAAGCTTGTGTATAGCATTCATTGTGACTGTAAGGGTTAGAAGTCTTCAACCGGTTCGCCTCTTCGGTCTTCGGCAGAGGCGTGTCGCCGGTTCAACGGAGAGCGAAGGCCTTCGCGGCGGCAATGTTTGGCTCAGCTGACAGCTGTGTTCTGTATTCAGTCGCGTTCCCGCCATCGAACGGAATGCATGCGATTTTCCCGACGAATCTTGCGTGCACGATCCGCCGTCGATTCCGCGTGTGTATGGCTAGCTAACCGCGTCCCGGAGGTGTTTTGTTTTGTTTTATATGTAAAATTCGATGAAACGAACAATATTTAAAAAAGATCCATAAGTGAATTAAAGTGAGATTTGATGTACGGTATTTACTTTTCGATTTTAATTATTTAAAAAATCCCTTAATGAAAAAATACGCTTGGAAAATATGTTGGGAAAGATTAAGTTTATGTATTGATTTGGCGTTTAATTTGAAGAACTCCAAATTCGACAAAACGAACAATATTTTAAAAAGATCCATAAGTGAACAAAATTGTGATTTAATGTAGGGTTTTGTTATTACTTTTCGATTTTAATTATTTAAAAAAAACATCCCTTAGTGAAAAATTACGTTTAGAAAATTGTTGGGAAATTTTGAGTTTATTTATTGATTTGGCGTTTAATTTGCAGAACTCTATTTTAATTTATGTATTAAATGTTAGAATCAAATACTGATTTTTCGAATCTACTAAATTGTAATTTATTGTTAAAAAACTCATAAAAATAAAAATTGTTTCGCCTAATTATTAGTTTGAAAATACCATAAAAAAGCAAAACAATCGTCTTTATTTTTATGTGTATTTTAACAATAAAATATAATTTAGTAGACTCAAAAAATCAGTGTTTGATTCTAACATTCAACATATAAATTAAAGATCAAGTTTCATAGATTTTAAGTGTTGGTAGTGTTTTTCTGGGTGGATTGCTTCCAATTCTTAGCTGATTTAATAATTCCGTAAACTCGCAGTAAATTTCTTCTTTAAAAAAAAATATTTACGTTATTATTAAATACACAAATATTTCAATAAATCTAATCGTAGTTGGAAATAGAAGTAGAGGAAGACAGAGGGAAACTCGGCATGATCAAGTGTATCAAACACTGAAAGAGGTCAGGTCAGGAGTAGGAATAATCGGCGGGTATGAATGTGGAAAGCGTGAAGAATGTTTGCAAATATTGGTTCTGTTCTATCTGACTACCACTGCGGGAAGCGGCGTGATGGTTAGTTTAGTTTTAAATAAATCACGTCTGTTGTCTCTATTTTCTATATATATTTAAAAACACCGGCACAATATGTATTTAAGGTATTAAACACAAGATTTGAAGAAATGTTTTTAATTTCAACAAAATCATTTTTAGCGTCCTGTTATTTAGAAAAAAAATGTTTTTAAGTTGTGATAGAGTGGATTCGAACCCAGAAACTCTGACTCAGAGTCCGCGACACTAACCACAGGGCAAAAATCCGACTCAATTAAAAAGTATACGCTACGGAAAAAATATATATAAAATATATATTATGTGTATATATATGAAATAAAAAGATAAAAAAGCGCAAAAATTCGGAAAAAAACGGATAAATTACTGAGCACAATATGAAACTGCCTGAGTTTTATTCATATTTTTCGTCAGTTGTCCCAAAATTTTATAAACTCAACCTAAAAATAGAAAAAGTCTCCAAAATCACGAATAAAATTACAAAAAACAACAAAATAAAACGTTGTTTATTAATTTTCCTATCTAAGTGGTTTTACAACAAGCTAGAGATTTATGTTTTTTACTATCGGAATGTATAATCAAAACAAAAGTTAATAGCTAGTGAGTAGTGCAATCGGTTTTTTAGTTTTATACTATAATTATAAGTTGGTAGTAAGATTCAAGTTAATAGGTGTTTTGGTATGTAAATGTTATAAACACCATGGGCACGTTTAAAACCGGTTGAAAACTGATAAAGTTAAAACTATTGTTCATCTCTAAAAATATAATATCGCATTCATCATACGAAAGGCGTATTAATGTTTACAGTGATAAATGCCATAATATGTCCGGAAACACGAACGAATATTGAATTGCATTGTTGGTAAATAGGCAACAAATCGTGAGTATTGTACATATATGAGATCGATTAAGATTTTTTAAGGCCCAATATACGATAAATCGCAACTTACTTTTCGCAAAGACAGAATTCTTTCCTCCGGAGAGGTCACATGTTTTTGTTTGTTTTTTAGAATATATTCAGAAAATGTATTTTTAATATATTTTTTAAACTCCCTACCTTACAGTAACTGTTTTCTTTTCAAAACCATGTAATTATTTCGAAGAAAAACTTATTTTTTCAAAACAAAAATGGTGTTTAGAAAAAATCCATTACGTAAAATTTTACCTGGATTTGGAGAAAATCAAGTTGCGACTTAACGAATACTGACTGGACTTTAAATCTAGATAATATTTGAAGTAATTATTTTTTTACTTAAAACTTCGTTTTTGTATTGATAAAATTAGTTTTTCTTCGAAATAAATATATGGTTATGAAGAGAAAAGATTTATTGAAAAAGGAAGGAGTTAAAATATATAAATAAAATATTTTTTCAATAAAGTCAAAAATACAAAAAATAGGCGTGAAGAGACGTGCGGCTTCTTGCGAGTAAGACATTAAGATTTTTTTAAAAACATACAAATATTAATGCCAACATTTTTAGACGTAAAGCAGTGCAAGTCTACTTAATCGCGAGAAATAAATAAATTTGAAGAAGACATAAAATTGTAAACACATGTAGCTCAATTTTGGCTAATGCATTATTTACCTCCCGAAGCGTATATTGGATCATGCTTTAAGCGATGTAATATTATTCACATTAAACTAAATTTGCCCGCATTTGATATGGTAAGCGATTATTGTGATTTTATTACTTTTCCATAGTAAAGTACAGACCGCATTTTTGTCCGCCTCCGTAGCGTAATGGCTAGCGCGTCTAGCTAGCAATTACACGGTTAGCGCAGGTTCGATTTTCAGGGGAGTCAATATAGTGACATTTCACTGAAATATTTATTTGATATCACTCCGGAATGGTACTAATTAATGGGTATAATTATTAACTCTGCCTTCACGTAAGTAATGATCAAAATAAAACCTTTGCACCATTGGGTGAAGATAAGCATTAGAAGAAGAAAAACGTACTATTTATGAGTTTATACTTTTATATATAATGAGTGATAATTATATTTATTTTTGACGACTAGTTTCGGAAGCTACAAATGCTTACATCTACGGGTTTGAATATAAATTGAAAGTTTATATTTAAACCTGGAATGGAATGGAAACCTAGATGGAAGCATGTGTAGCTTCCGAAACTCACCGTCAAAAATGAATATAATACTCAAATGGTGAAAAAGAAGTGTTTTTATTTACAATTTATTAAAATTATAATTTTTTGCGATACAAAAAGTCGGATTGAAAAATAAAATGAGTCGATAAGTTCCTTGCGATTTTTTTCGAATTATTCAACAGTTGACCTCTGGACTTCACACTCCGTACGGTGGTATAAATTTTAAGGTCTTAATTATTTATTATGCATTTTGTCCGCCTACGTAGTGGGCGCGTTTGACTACTATGCTGGAGGTCCCGGGCTCAATTGTCATGGGGGGTCAAAATAAATGTGAATGCCGTTCACTCTCATATTTAATTCAATATAACACCTGGACTGGCAAATGACGTGCAGAATTCATCGCCCTGCCTTATTGCAATTAGCAATCAAGATAACACTGAGTCGATGGGACACAGTAGGTACCCTATGCACCATTCGTTGCTGAAAGTGGCGTGCACAGATTTTTTAATCAGGATAGGCAGTAGGGTTAGGTAAGGATAAGGTATAGCAGGCACTGGTCGTATTTCTGTATGGAACGCGAGTAATTCAGGGTAGGCACTGCTTTTCTGCCTATATAGAATACACGCCTCTGGTTGCGGATAAGGGTTGAGAGAAAAAGGAGAATAATTCAGTCGATTGAGATAGTAATGAAAGTTTCATCCGGGCAAATTTTCTATAAATAGAGACTGCCGGTGGAACAATGAAAGTTCCACCTGATTTGTTAAACCATCGATGAGATCTGCGCTATTTTTGTATGTAGCATGACAGATGTTCATAAAATGCGCAGTCACTGGATTGTGAAAATCCGGTCAGATTATCATGGCAGAGTCTAATCACACTTTATTCATCGGTCATCTAACAAAAAAAAATATTAAGAGAATTTTTATACTACTAGATTAAAGCATGATACCCAATAAATTGTAGTCATTATTATATCTTTAGCGTGTCTTTTATTTCATATTTATTATCCGAAATTATCAATGTGAACTGAGAGAGAGGATAAAACGAGAATGTACAAATGTAATCAACCAGTAAATGAGTGGTTTTATTTTTTTACAAATTCTTCTAAGAATACTGCAATGGGAAATGCTGGTTATTTTTGCGTATATTATATATATTTAAACTGAATACAATCATAATAATAATATGAATAATCACAGAATTTTTTTTGCACTTATTATGCAAGGTCATTCTATAAATGCAAACCTCTTATCGTCATTAAAAGACTTATAAAAGGCGTCTCCCAAGACGATATCAATGAGTCCATTAAAACACAAAACGGTAACCTAAACATTCCAAGTGGCGACCTTTTAATTAAATATAAAAAAGGAATCACAGACGTCGCTAGGTAAAAAGACGACCTGAAGATTCCAGGATCGTATCCTGGAGTGGGCAGTTATCTTCTGTCATATAATTGTCTCTATCTTTATCGACCTTTCAGCTCAAAAATCCTTTCCTATTCCGATTTCTTTTTCCTTTCGTTGATTAAGTAAAATTTTAAATATTCATTATGTTTGAAAGTGTTTTATTTATATCAGCTATGAGGTATCGACCTATCGTCCAAAAAAATCGAAATTCTGACTTACATCGATGCTTTGAAGCTATCTATAATTTCGTACACTCTCGTTTTTGTTGTTGTTGTTGTTAAAATCACTTGCGATATTAACATTTTTGAGATCGAAGTAAAAAAACTGGAAAAGCTCGATTCCTAAATAATTTGTGAAAAAGGCGAGCCGAAGCCCGTTTAGACAGTCGACGATAAACGATTACATTTTGAGACATGATATTTTACGCGCCAAGCCCCGTCTGCCCTCTACCATTCCCTCTACTAAAATCTGTAGAAGGGCATATTTTTCTCCACGGAATATGTGGCCAAAGTATGTGGCTTTTCGTCTTTTGACAGTGTTTAGCGGTTTCCCATCTTAACAAATTTTTTACATGATCAAATGTAAAATAATTGAGCGATTCAAAATTACTCAACAAAATAGTTTCTTCTATATATAATAGCTTCTTCATGCTTACCTCTAGTAGATTTTTTTACACCCTCATTTCCTTACGTTTATTTTTCATCCATTTTATTTTAATATGAAAAATACTATTATCAAGTTACTTTAAGTTATTAATTTCTTACTATAAGTATTTCATAGCACCATCACCAAACGTCAAAGATCAATTTTAGAAAGGTATAAATCATGTACGTTCTCATTAGACTATGTAGTTGGAAAATATTTCTTCCTCGCAATGAGCCGCTAATGCACTAACTGGCTGGACAAAAAATGCTATTACCCAAAAGTGTGTAGAAATAATCCTTTTTTATACACAAACTTCTTAGTGTGCATCCAAATATACATATACATACATATAAATTGTGATGCATAATGATCGTTCATAATGTGCAATAGTTTAAAATATTACCCTTCAGGCATAAGATTTAGTAAGAAAACAAAAATATACTTACTCGAATCGGTTACAGCAAAAACGAAGGTGGTATTTCACTGATGGCGTAAGCAGCGACACCATAAAATATTAAATTCCCACGACATGAAATTATATTTGCCTGTATACTGGATTCAATACGCCGTTTGTTGTTTCTTTGGAATATTCTCAACATTGTTAATAGTAAATTAACAGCACAATATACAAAATATTTATATTTCTTATTCATTAAGGTTTAAGAGGTATGATTTTATTTAAGTGATAATTTTCATTATAATTTATATTTGAAGCACTAACTTTGTGATTTTCCATTTTATAATTAAAATGTAACTTTTTTTTTTAAATCACGCTAAATATTTTTTATAACTTAATTATAATGTCTACCGGTTTCGAAGCTGACCGCTTCTTTATCAAGACTGATTAATAGTAAAACACTATCTACTTAACAATATTCAAAATATTTTGACCGGTTAGGCAAAGGAGGATGGGTGGATCTCAAGTGGCTTTATTTTTTTTTGTATTGATTAGCAGTTACAGTCAATAGGGATCAGGGATGTTGAGTGATTGGAAACATATTTAACAACGGACTTTGAGAAAAATCGTTTATTTGAGTTTTTATTAGTTGTAAATTATTATTTATTGCCTCTTTAATTTCTAATATTTCTAATTAATCTAATTTAAGACCTCTGTTGCATGTGTGTAATATATTTAGACCTTTAGTGTTTTGGTATTAATCAGTCTTGATAAAGAAGGGGTTAGCTTCTAAACCGGTAGACATTATAATTAAGTTATAATAAAATATTTATAGTGATTGTAAAACAAAGTTACATTTTAATTACATATGTAAATTTTATATTTATTTATTATCCGCCTCCTGGAGGTCCTATGCTGGAGGTCTCGGGGTCAATTCCCAGATAAGGGTAAGAATGATTAGAATGACGAATTAATAAATCATTAAAAGACAGATAAATTTTAAATAAAAAAATTAACACCGTAGTAAGTTTTAAGGGAATTTAATTCTGAAAGACTTTTTTTAGTACTAAAACAAAATTAAGAAAAAGAATTTTATTTTATAATTTGGAAAATGTTTATGTACAGTAAATTAATTTAATTTGTCATAAATTTTTTTAAATTACTTAATATTTATTTTTTCCCGAATACTTCATAGTTGTATGTAAATATAATTTTTCGGAACTTAATTTTTTTTATCTTCCTTTGTAAATAAAAAAATATGTGAGGTAGAATCAAACTAAAATATAACATACGAGTATTTCATACTATGCATTAAAAGAAGTTAATATTTCAAGGATTTTACCCAATAAGATGTTTTATAAAACTGAATTTGCAGATTGTAAAAAGATTTTTTAGTAATATATAAATACATTTCGCTTCAAAATAATGAGTTAAAAAATTCTAAAAAAACATACAAGACGAATTATTTTTTACTGTTGTTCTCATATGTTATCATATGTTTAGAGTAAATTGTGCCAAATATTTGGAGCACGAATAAAAATGTAAATAAATCTTAAATTATACACGGAATTTCATTACCCGGAACAATTTAACGGAACTTATTTTAACAAAAACATATTTAAATGTAGTATCAAGTGGTTTATTATTAGCGGTCGTTGTAGCACAGTGGTACATACTATGCATGGATACGGTTTAAGGTTGAGATCTCAAACGTTCAAATTCTAAACGCGAACGGCCGCAATAGGGGGCGGACCTGTATCGGTGTGCAATTTTTTAGAATGCATATTGGAATTTGACTATTTTTAAAGAATATGTGGCATTTTTTTTATATATTTTTTAAACTCCTTCCCTTTCAATAACTAATTTCTTTTCAAAACCATGTATTTATTTCGAAAAAACTAATTTTTCAATACAATACGGTATTTTATGGTAAAAAATCAATTACGTCAAATGGGACCTGGGTTCAAAGAAAATGAGGTTTCGATAAATCGTATATTGGGCCTTAAGTAACCATTCTTAAATCATTTGTTCATTTTGGAAAGAAAAAAAAATCGTCAGAGAAATAACTTTTTTCTTTTCAAAACCATATATTTCTTTCGAAGAAAAACTAATTTTTCAATTCAAAAACGGCATTTCAAGCATAAAATTCCATAACATCAAATTTTACCAGAGTTGAAATATTAAATAAAGATTAAATCGTATATTGGGCATTAAGAAACCATTCTTTACCATCTGTTCATTTTCAAATAGATTTTCCATCAGAGTAACCTCAAAACATTAGTTTTTTAAAAATACAATATTTTTACATCGGAAACATGGCAATGAACAAAAAAATGTTTATATAAGAAGGCAATTCAATGGGCTCTACTACTCGCTTTCATGAATTTTTTATATTATTTTTTAATTTTTAAATCATATTTTATCCGAACGTTCTATGTTTTTTGATACACCTTATGCAAAGAAGTGCCCATCTAATTTAGTGAGTGGCAGTATTATAAATCGGTGTATGTACATATAGATCACTACGTCAATACCTACTGTGTATAAATTTGGATGTATTTTTTTTCTCAAAGAAATGATATTGATCTCTACAGACGTGATTAATCTCGGGCCGGCATTTCGGAACGGCGCGTAACCCAAATAAAGCCGGTGTAGCATGTACCTTCGTTTTCGATCGCAGGTTTCGTACGGAGCCTATCCACGAATTTTGAACCACGAAAGTGGAACAAATGGTGAAATTCTGGCCGGTTCGAAAAGATTCAAATATTATATCCATTATTTATGCGGCGGTACCTACGTTAAATTAAAATTCAGTGCCTCCGAGATTTTTTGATAAAACTATTTTTTTTTCGTATTCTATTATTTTATTAGTACTTAGAGACATAAACGTAATCCGATCCCGGCGGCAACGGTCTAATTGCCCGGTAATATAATTGTATTACTAAATGTCAAAAATATTATAAAAATTAAAATATTTACAAAATTAAAAAAAAAAGACAATCACTTTTTGTTCGCTATAGCCGAGAAGTTGTTCGTTATAACCGTGGATGGAGAAAAACCGAAACCAAAATGTCAACGACTGTTTCCTCGTTATATCCGAGATCTCGCTATAACCGTGCTCGTAATAACCGAGTTCGACTGTCTTTTATTATTTTTTAATTTTTAAATATAGTCACAATTTTTTTTAAATAATTTTAATTAATTATCTAAACATTTCTACTTACAATCATAAAATTAAAAACGTAGTTTTCTCCAATTAAAAGACTGAGTTCTTGTGCTTGGAGAGGGAATTACACTTGTTATTTATGTTTGTTGGTATTACAATTTATTTATATTAACATTAATTTTAATAACATATACATTGCCGAGCTGCGAGTACTTGTTCACAAATCTGTATTATCTAAGAGTTATTTTTAACATTATTTTTTGACATCTCAACAAAGATGAAGGAGAACATGGTAGTCTGAGCATTCACGTTAGTTAGGTTAGGTTTAAAATAGCGTAAATACCCAGACTTACAAATTCTTCTTCATCTATGTTGAGAAGTAAAAAAAAAGACAATTATACTTTAGTCGTTTGAAAGAAATTGCTTCTTAGTAATAATTCAATAAAGTAATCGATTAAATAATATTTAAATAAATTTTAAAATAAATTAAACATTATCTATAAAGAAGTCCAATATTAACTTCCTGTCATGAAGTCAAAAAAGGAAAGTTACTAAAAATATTAGGAAATTAAATTTGGCAACTTGCGATGGTAAATTTGACAAAACCTATATATTTTTAATCTGATGTATAGTACAAAAAATATTCAAATTTTAAATACATTAGCTGTTTTTTTTATGACAAATAAATTAATAAAATACTAAAAAACGAGATATCATTTGTGTTTTCATTTACATAATAATAATAATAAAACCCTTATCCGCACCCCAATGGTGCATAGGGCACCGCGTCATATAAACGCAGTGTTATCTTGATCGTTTACACAAGAAGGAAAGGTGATCAGCCCTCCGCTTCAGGTACCAGTCCAGGGTAATATTGAATAAATATGACAGTGAAAAAATCACTAATATTTATTTTACCCCCTTGGGAATCGAACCCGGGACCTCCAGAACGGTAGGCGAGCGTGCTGACCATTACACTACGGAGGCGGACATTTTCATTTACATAGATAGGCCCTAAGATGAACTTATCGACAATAATACAAAAGACAAAAAAGATAGATTTATTTAAATAGCTGTATTTTACGAAGTATCACTTCGATAGCTCATTACTACATACCTAATGTTATATAAAATGATTTAGACATATCATTACAAATATTTAAAAAAAAAATGCATACAGACGAATTGATCGGGATATAACATATTACGGTTTAAATGCATTTTTCCAGTTTAATAACGCATAAAAACATATTTTCACCGCAAAATTACATGAACTAGTATAACATAACTTGTGCTTCACATTACAGAACTGTATTTTGAAATTTAGATAAAATTTTACAGTGAGAAAGCGCTGATGGAAACTCAGTTTACCGATATCGGCTATTGCGACGTTTATAAATAAAATTAAGCCAGAGCCTGCATTTGAGATATAGAAGGCACTGATAAATGTACATGATGTAGGCAGACACCCGGTTTACGAAACAAAGATTTTTTCGTATCCGTGACATTGACTTACTTCGATCGCATCATTTGATTTCACTTTTATTATCTTATTTAAATTCGTCACATTCGGAGAAAAGGAAATGAGATTAATGAACTAATCGATGCTTTCTCGGAAGATTAATAAATTTAAGAGAATTTTTTTTGTTGAAAATTTTATGTTATCCACCTCTGACCGACTTTCTTTGATAACGCATAAAGTGGAGGAAAAATTATTTTGGAGTCTTTTAACCCTTATCCGCACCCAATGGTGCATAGGGCACTGCATCGTAGCGACGCAGTGTTATCTTGATCGTAAATTGCATGAAGGCAAGGTGATCAGCCCTGCGCTTCTTGTACCAGTCCAGGGTGATATTAAATAAATATGAGAGTGAAAATCGGCCATATTTATTTTGACCCTCCTGGGAATCGAACCCGGGACCTCCAGCACGGTAGCCAAACGCGCTGACCACTGCGCTACGGAGGCGGACTACGGAGGTTGAAATTAACTATAATTTTTAAAAACGGGATCCAGACACAAACATCTACGAAATTAAGATTAAAATTTCAACGGCAAAGTTAATATTTCGGATGTGTACAAGTCAATGGTACAACACGATATAAAAAAAAGGAGAAACACTTTTAACATATTGGTTCAGTCAACATGAATTTACAAGTACTTACCTAAAATGGTTTCTTTTCGGTTAAAACTCGAAGAATGTTTTTAACCACTATAATTTTTATGTATAAAAAAATATTTACATTAATGTATGTAGGTTACTGTTATATTAATTACAATGTCTCTGAGGAACCTGGATATATACATATCGCTCACTCCTTTCAAGAACGTCATAAATCAAAAAACTTGTTTTTTCAGGAGATCGTTTTTAAAGTTTAAAAATATAACACAATGTATTAAAAATAAATATCAAGCCACTTACTGAACTTTTTAATGTGCAACACATCTTTTTAGGTAAAACCTTAAGGTTTTTTTCCCATCTGAAAAATATTTAGTATATTTAAAAAAAATAATGAAACATTACCTTTTCTTCAAAATGCAAAAACAACATTTTCTGCCCTCTAGCGGGTAAATATTAATATAAAAATATGCCTCTCTTTCTGGGATTTAGTACATTTTCTGGGAATTCCGAAAACATGCACAACTAAAAATTTACGATTTTTGATTTTTGACGTTCTTGAAAGGAGTGAGCGATATATTACAAAAATATCGACTAACATAACATATAACATATAAGCTTCAAATTGATTTTTAAATGGGGCTGAGCGCGCTATATTAGAAAACAATAATATTGTTGTTTTTAAAATTCACGAATTGATACGAATTAACTTATTATTCCGAAACCGAGCAACGATAATATCGCATTTTTGAACGATAAATAACATAGTCAATGTTTCAATAAATATTGCTCATTCATCGCGTAGAGGCAACTAAAGTGTCTGACAGTTGCGATTTCTCGTTGGCGGAAAATGATGTCAATTTCGATTGAAGGTACGTATGAAAATTCACGAAGTGATCAGTTTTACTTTGTTATTCCGAAACCAATCAACGCCGTCGATTATATTGCATTATGTACCTCAGAACTATGAATAACATGGTCAATATTTCAACGAATGTTGATCATTCATCGTAGAGAGGCGACTGTTTGACAGTTGTGATTTTTCATCGGTGGAAAATGATGTGAATTTCAATTGAAGGTACATCATTATCTTTGGTGAAAATCGACTTTTAAATTATTAAATGACTATTTTGTGGAGAGTCAAAATATTTCTTCAAATATTGTGCTATTAACGTATAAACGTTAGATATTGTGCAGTGTTTTAAAATATAAATAAAATACAGTCTACAGACTACAGTCGTGATTTAAAAAAAAGGAATAACCTGCAAAGCCTCTATTAGAGGCTTGTCGGCAGGTAGGATAGTAAGGATAGGGAAGGTAAATGTGAAAAATACATCACGAAAACCCAGACCAATTGAAAATAAATCATTCTTGAATTTATTTTGCACTTGGCGGGAATCGAACCCGTGACGCCAGTTTCGCAGTCGAGCGTCTACCTAACTACGCCACGGTGCCCACCATTTAAAACTAAACTAACCATCACGCCGCTTCCCGCAAGGGTAGGCTTTCATAATTTATATAATGATAATGCTTATCTCAGCCATGCATTCCTTCCTTCTATCACCATTCGAACATCTATCATACATCGTTTTGCCGCACATTCGTCTTATAAAACGCATTTCGACTGCGTTCAGTCTACTTTCACACTTTTTTAGCTAGATCCAGGCTACAGTTCCATACACTTAGGTCATTTGTTGGTGATTTATTTATCTAAAATAATATCCAGAGATATGGACAAATATCAAACGATTAAATGTATGAACATTTAAAAACTAATGACGCGTTTTGGTGCTTCGCAGATTACGCTGTAATTAAAACCGTCAATCACGGAAACACATCACCAATCTTTTATCGACCGTGCTGGGGCCCCGTTACAATAACAATTGCTACGCAGATATATGAAAGTAGAAAAATTAGCAACCGAGAAATCGATTGAACTAATACTGTTAGTTGAAAAGATTTCAACGGGCGGGCAAGCAATGAAAATGATTTTTACATTGTTTTTCGACATCTCAACATAGATGAAGAAGAAAATGGAAGTCTGAGCATTTACAAAGCTTACGACCGTCATAGGCTGGTTTAAGTGATCACTTTACAAACGTGTAACATTCACTAATTCTACTCATAATAGACAACCTCACTAAACAAATTCTTGAAACTTCTAAATATATTAAAATAATAAAAAAATCAAAATAAAATAGTCAAAAATAATTTTAAAAAAAATAACTCCTAATTGGAGATAATCCAGATTTGTGAACAAGTATTTGTTCAAACTAAAAATGTAGTAAAATAATTTTTCTTTCAATATGTACCAATTTTGATTTGTCGATTTTATTTTGACGAAGAAATAAGGAATAGGGAATCGATTTCATTTATTTTAAAGGAAATACCTAACATACTATTCGGTTATCAGTGGATCTTTCGATCGAAATAAAGGAACATTAAGCGTTAATATGCGAAATCGTGGGCTCTCATCAATTCCTCTCCTCTCCTTTTCCTTCCAGCATATTCCATTTTATACCATACCCTTACCCTTTTTCTCCCACCCTCACACACACACATACACTCACACAAACCCACCATCTTTTCTCTTTTTTCTTTCATAATATACAACAGTATTCATAACATATAAGTTGAATTATTATAAGCCTTATAAGTTGGCTTTAATAATTGTTAATCTATTTTTTATGTACCTGCAAGCTGTATAATTCCCAAATAAATAAATAAATCTTTTCCTTCTTGGTGTAGGCCTTGTGGCCTGTTTTTAAGAGGGATTAGCCTCCTGCGATGTCGATTCCCAGATATCGATCCGTCTCTTCGGTGGTCTGCCCGGAGTCGTCTACCATGGAGTTGGCCGTGCAGTGAGATGTGGGGGAGTCTGGATGGTTCCATTTTCTTCACATGCGCATACCATTGTCTCCTTCATTGCCTTACCCACCTAATGACATCTTCGATCTCGCATATTTCCCTGTTCCTGGTGTTTCTTATCCTATCTCGACGACTCTTGCCTGATATGCTTCTTAGAGTCTTCATTTCTGATACTCTAAGCGCGTTTTTTGTGCCAAACAAAAACGCGCCTAAAAACAAATAAAATAAAGTAAAAATTATGTTACTTTTTCAGTCCACTTATCGAATGAAAATGTAAGTTTTTTTTAAATGTTGAACAGTTTTAATGTGAGTCAAAACAAAAAAAAACGAAACTACTGAACTCGTTTAAAATCCCACAAAAACCATTAATCATAGATAATTGTTCTTGTTCTGAGACATTGCAGGCATACGAAGCGGTTCGCCTGATTCCCAGACAATTAATTGAGGTTTAATTTTTCAAACAACGCGAGTTAATTTCCGAGGATAAAAAAACTATAATAAGTGTTTACTGTTAATTGTAAACATACGGCTTGTTTACTTACTAACGCGTACATACATACATATTCATCAATAAAAGGTGAAAATTTACATTATTAAAAAAAAAACTATATAACCTCACGCCGCTTTCCCGCAGGGGTAGGCAGAGAGAATCGAACGCCACACCACTCTGTCTTTGCAAACATTCTTCGCCTCTTCCACATTCATGCATCTCCTCATACATACCCGACGGTTATTACAACTCCTGACCCAGCCGCTTTCAAGTATTTGACATACTTAATTGTGCCAAGTTTTCCTCGGTCTTCCTCTGTTTCTTTTTCCATCTACATTCGCCTCATAAATTTGTTTAACCGTTCTTTCTTCACTCATACGTTTTACATGTCCAAACCATCTCAACACGCCTTTCTTATTTATCATTGATTAGGTGCTTTATTTTTATCATTGATAAGGTTCCGACGAAAAATCGTCAACTTACAATATGACTTTGCGGCGGAGTTTTCGTTAAGTTGAAAAAAAAAACAGTAAAAACGCTCATATAATACATAAATAATATTTCGTTTAGAGACCTTAAGATAAAAAGCATCGGAGAGTAAGTGAAAACGCATCAGAAAGTTTATGTAAAGTTTCAGTGTGAACTTGTGAATAGTGAAGAGTATTATTTTATGAAATTCTAATAAGGAATTGAATCACCGTGAACAGAATAACTTATCATTGTGAGGTGAGAAAATATTACTCTTGTTGTAACAATTGCCTGGAGAAACCGGAATTGTGACGAGAAGAAACTATTTTGAAGCATGTGAAACACTTCTGTCACTCAATCCAAGTTGAGAGCCGATGAAGACAATACGTTCAACAACAAAGCGAATATCTAACACTCGAAGGAACGAAAATAGAATATGATACCCTCATACCTCGAATCGCTCACTCCTTTCAAGAACGTCAAAAATCAAAAAACTTGATTTTTCAAGAGAACGTTTTTAAAGTTTAAAAATATAATACAATGTGTTAAAAAAAATAAATATCAAGCCACTTATTTAACTTTTTACTGTGAAACAGATCTTTTTAGGTAAATAAAACCTGAAGGTTTTTTCTCCATTTGAAAAATATTTTGTATACTTAAAAAAATAATTAAACAATACCTTTTCTTCAAAATGCAAAAACTACACTATAGTAGTAAATGCAAAAACTACACTGTAGTGGTACCCTGTAGCGGGTAAATATTAAGTGAAAAATATGCCGCTTTTGCTGGGATATAGTACATTTTCTGGGCATTCCAAAAACATGCAAAACTGAAAATTGACGATTTTTGATTTATGACGTTCTTGGAAGGAGTGAGCGATATAGTAACTGGAATTTAATGCATTGATGGCTTTGCTCAACAGACAAAACATAACCAGAGAGAGGATACTAATAATTCAGTTACAAACACATGTGTACCATACAGCAAAAAAGATTACGATATTTGCTAACTTTGACAGCTTAAACGAGAAAAACGGGTAATAAAATAGGATAAACGTGCATCGGTGGTAAATAAATTTACAATATATTACGAACAAGATGATAAAGAAAAATAAGACGACAGACGGAATCGCCCGGCTTCAATAAACAGTCAGAGCTTGTTAGACGCCTAGGAGCTGAAGGTGTTGATGATTGTTGCTATTTCCAAGACTAATTATAATAAATTAACAAGATTGCAATAAAATTATACGGTGGAATGAATTTTTAGAAGCGAAGCTAAAAAAATACTTATATTTCGTGTCCACATAAAATTTATTCCTGTGTGAAAAGAGACCATCAATACAAGAACGCTCGCAGAACGTGCACTATTATAGAGTATTGATTTTTAGCGACAAAGCATTGCATATACAAACAGTTTTGACAAATTAGTGTATTGAATCTTTGTATATTAAATTGGTTGCTGTGTCAAAAGAGACTTCAATGCAACAAATACTTGCAAACTTTTGATACGTGCAATGATGTTCCTTAATACCAAATTTCTGCACATAACTTTTGATCGCATTGCGTCCTCGAATACGAAACATAGTTGTGGGAAAATCGAATAAATAGCAAACCGCAATAAAGCAAAATAGAAGGTGCATCTGAATAGATTGACAGCTGGGAATCAAGATCGCAGGAGGCTTATCCATCTTAAAAACAGTCCATAAGGCCTACCAAGCAGAAAGAGAAGAAGATCTGAATAGAATTACACATTGGATCAATTCTCTTAGAAGCAAAGTCCTGCAAATGCTCAAATAAGTATTGTTTGCACACTATCGAGTGATCGCAAACCATCGAGACACATGGTATAGATTGACATCGCAGGAGGCTAATCACACTTAAAAATAGACCACAAGGTGTAGGCACCAAGCAGAAGAATATTTGAATAGAATTAGATTGATTCTCTTGGCAGTAAGGACTTGCAGATGCTCGACTAAGCATTGTTTGCGCATTATCGAGTGATCGCAAACCATCGAGACACATGGTATAGATTGTCATCGAAGGAGGCTAATCACACTTAAAAATAGACCACAAGGTGTAGGCAACAAGCAGAAAAAGATCTGAATAGATAGATTGATTCTCTTAGCAGCGAGGACCTGCAGATGCTGGAATAAGCATTGTTTGCGCATTACCGAGTAATCGCAAGCCGTCGAGACACATGGTACGGGTCGCCCATCCGCGAGGACCATCGACTCCAACATATTCTTCCACCGCCCCCGGTACCTGCGGCGAGCGGGCGGCGCCCATGAGCGGCTGATGGGCTCCAAGTCCGGCGCCTACCCGTGGGCGGCGACGGGCCCCGGCGCCGCGTGGCCCGGAGCCGGCGCCTGGGAGCTGGCGGGGCGCTGCGTAGACCGGCTGCAGCGGGCGGGCCCGGTGGCGCTGCTGGAGCGGCTCTTCGCTCCCGAGGAAGAGGACGAACTGTTCGACTGGAGGATGTACCAGGAGTACGTAGCAGGTATAAACTAACCTTACTTAATTTTGAGATCTGGCTCATTAAGGTCTTACTCGCAGTAATATAATTCATTAAGCGTATGGCTGCGTTGAGAGCTGGTTGACACCTCACCCCCAATTTTTATAAAGAATAAATATAGGATTTTTTGGTTTTTAGAATATTAGGTGTATGCATATGAAAGTCCCGTTTTTTGCTAGATTTAATATTTTTTCCGATATCGAAGGGAAAGAATACGTTAAACAAAATAATTTCCGTCGCCAACTACTACTTTCGCCCATTTTTCTGGCAAAGCACGGAACCCTGCTGGAATAAATCCTGGTCTTTTGAGGAAATCCATTGGACTATCCAATTTCGAACTTCTTTGTAGGAACCGAAGTGCTGTTCCGACAGTCCGTGTTGCATTGAACGAAACAAGAGGTAATATGAGGAGGCTGTGTCTGGTAAATACGCGGGGTGGGGTAAGACGTCCAGCCTAGTGCTTCCAAGGTTTCCTGGATTGGCTTAGCCACGTTCGTTAGTGTTGGGTGAATAAATGGAACATCCTAATATATGCCGTACCATTTTTTATGCATTGATTTATATGTATACTTTAGTTTTTTATGGCAAATGTTAAATGTAAAGCTTAATCTCCCGTTTAAATTAATTACTATACTAAGGTGAACTTCAAATATAATCCTTGCTTGGTCGTGTTTTTCTTAACCCTTTACATGGCAAATTTCGGGGAATTTTTTAACTACAATAATTTAAACCCGGTGTTTTATGAAATTTATGATATTTAGTAAAATACAACACATTTAAAATATGATTAAATTTGCAAAGCTTATTTGCGTGATTGATTGTATGAAAATGCGTGTTGCCAAGAAATTGGAAAGTTCCAATAATATACATATCATACAAATTATCATTTTAATGAATATTTAATAAAACGACAGGAATATTTAATAAGACCAGGAAATGGTACGACATGTTCATAAATCGCACATATTATTCACGTCCAATAATCGTATTCAATACAAGTTATTCATAAAATAATGATACAAACACTTGCTTATATAGTTTCATATGTATTATATTATTTTTCGTATGTATTCGTCCGCCTCCGTAGTGTAATGGTCAGCACGCTCGGCTACCGTTCTGGAAGTCCCGGGTTCGATTCTCAAGGGGGGTAAAATAAATATAACTGATTTTTTCACTGTGATATTTATTCAATATTACCCTGGACTGGTACCTGAAGCGGAAGGCTGATCACCTTTCCTTCATGTGTAAACGATCAAGATAACACTGCGTTTATATGACGCAGTGCCCTATGCACCATTGGGTGCAGATAAGGTTTTTTTTAATGTATTCAAAGTAGTGTATGACTTGATTTTCGTTTGTAAATACATTTTTATGATTTTATATTTCAGTTACCGTTGAAGCAATGTTTTTTTTAATTGATAATTGGGTACATTCTAATATTTATTTACATGAATTTTCAAATTAATAGTGCAATAATGTTTAAAGATCAGTTAAAAGTGTGTTCTCTAATATACAATTCAGTACGCGACCGGCTGAGTGAGGAGCCATACGCGTGACCGCTCACATTGTTTAGAATATATATTGGAATTAGATGTTTTGAAAGAATGTACACATATTTAAACAAAAATGTTTTTTTTCTCTGCCTTTCAACAACTCTTTTTTTTCAAAACCGTATATTTTTTCTAAGAAAAACTTATTTTTTAATACAAAAACGTTGTTTTAAGCAAAAAAATCTATTTCGTTAAATGTTACCATGGTTTAAGGCCCAGTATTTGTCGCAAGTATTTAAGTCGCAAGTTATTTTTCTTTAAATCCAGGTAACATTTTACGTAATTGATTTTTTTTCTCAAAAAAACTTTTTTGTATTGAAAAAATATTTTTTCTTCGCCAAAATATATGGTTTTTAAAAAAAGAAAAGAGTAATTAATAGCCAAGGAGTTAATTTTTTTTCTATATACACATATTCTAAAAAACAAAAACAAAAAATCCAATGTATACATTTAAAAAAAATTGGGCTTGAACTGACGTCCAGCTCTCAGCGCTGACGGATGCTTACTAGATTATATTATTGCGAATAAAGCCTTAAATAAAACGCGCAAATTTATTATTGATGTCTCATAGAAACGAGGCAATTTATGGCAAGGGAATTTATTATAGGGCGTTCATCTGGTTCCCTTTCGCCTAATGGCACCCAAATATTTAAACTAATACGTATTCGCTTTTCTTTTTCTTTTCCGCCTACACCAAACCTCACATTCTTTTTCTTAAACTAGATAAATATATTGTTACCTACATTGCGGAATGTACATTAACATAAACGTCTATCAAGACCAAGGTTGCGTTTATTCGATTAAATATTATCAAATCAACGGTGCGGTAACTAATCCAAATACCGTACCTGATCAGTAAATTGATTTAAAATAATGAATACATGTATTATACTTAAAAGTTTTACTAACTGTGTCCCTATGAATGTTATATTTTAAGTACCTAAGGAAAAAAAACGTAATTCCGTGACGCAAATGACTTTTTGCTAACAATATTGATATTATTTTAGTCTCAATATTATTAATATTTAAAGCATTTACTTTGTGGTTAGTTATTTTTACTTATTTATTTTTTTACAAAAATGTTAATAATATTAGTAAATAATCGAGACGTACCCGTCTCTTCGTCAGGACAATTACTATCACAGTTGTCCTGACGAAGAGACGGGTACGTCTCGAAACCGGTAGATATATAAATCTCGGTGAGTGATTATATACTAATATTAATAACATTTTGATATTATTCATTACATGGGACACTGGATTATTCGCCCTACAGATGAGATGTCAATTTTAAAGGTATTTGGTATTTGATATGAAACATGTATCCATCTTCCCTTTTTATGAAAGAAGATGGCCTAAACCTGTACCATGTTCCGTTTCGGTCAGAATTTTGGAGAAGTTCAAAATGGCATCATCTTTGAAATACGAAAGTATGTATGTACTTAAATATGATTTTCTTCGATCGTCGTGTGATACATACTTTCAGCCTTATCGACATTTTTGAATAAATTTAATTCGTGAAGCCAACCTATTTATTAATGTGGTTTTGGAATTAGGTATGTTACGTTGATGGAATGGTTTCGTTAAGCGGCTTCGCTTATAAAAACAAAGAATGGACAAACGAGAATTCAAGATTACGCCATTTCGTTATACATAGATATCGCGTACGTTCGAGTAGATGGACGTTGTTCATAAATACCAGACATATTTTAAATCCATTAAAATTTCGACACCGATTTCGAAATAGCGACATAAATAAGACAATTTGGCAACACATTTACATATCGTGAGAATAATGGAGCGTATTTCAGGATAACTATGAATTCATTTGGTTGGAAAATAATATAAATTTTCGCACGTCACTTTGTGGTAATATCCAGGGCTTTTTAAATAAAAAAGGTCCCGGAATTCACTTCATGTCCGCCAGTCAAAACACAATTTAGGAAAATAATAAAAATAATTTAATAAATTTCTCTGTCGTGGATTTATCGAATCCTTAAAACGCGGGTAAGAACTTGATGAGGAGGCTAATATTCAACTAGTCAATTTTTTTTTAGATACGATGTTCTAATTGAAATCGCAAATTATAACTAACATACGAAAGGAATCCTACAACAATGCGTTCGTACATCTTTAAAACATTAATGTAATAATAATGAACAATACTGGGAAGAATGGTGAATGTTGCACACTTGTGTAACGTGATCACTTAAGCTAGCCGAATACCAGCTCAGACTTTTTCTTTCGTACAAGAAACGATAGGTGTTTTATCTCAAGTGAGATATAATTTTATAAACGAATTATTTACAACATTTTAAGTGTGTCCAAATACTTGTTCACAAAATTATCTCCAATTACAGGAGTTATTTTCATATTACATACGTTGTTGATGTAAGAGTTTCTGCTCAATAAAAAGCTTCTTTTCATCTCACCAATATATTGATGTCTCTAGTGATGTTCTAGTGATTCAATAACAATGTTACTGAATTGGTTTATACATATAGAACTTCCAAGAATTTGAGTTGTGTGGTTGTCAATAATGGGTAGAATTGGTGAATGTTACACGTGTGTAAAGTGATCACTTAAACCAGCCTATGACGGTCGTCAGCCCCGTAATTGCCCAGACTTCCAAATTTTTCTTCATCTTTGATGAGATGTCAAAAAATAATAACTATTTATTTCACCAATTAATTTACACATGTGTATTTTGGTAATATGTGTGTTACGAGTATAATATATTGGGTTGATATGAGATACTTGTTACTTCTAATAAGGTTGGTTATGCAAAAATAACTAATATGATTACTAACTGTACCCATATATGGTAGGTAGTCTGTGTTTTACTGAATTATGAAATTTCACATATGACTTATTCGAATGGGGTTCATGTATTTACTACTTATCTACATATATGCACACTCTATGTGGGGCATATGTAGTCCACAAACTGCCTCCCGGCTCTTCTATCGGCTGCCAGTTCATCTTAATCTCTTTCGTATTTAGAGTTATATTATAACGATGGAGATTACTCGCAAAATCGATTAAATTAATTTCGGATTACGGAACGTTCGGTTAGCGAGCTGGCACTGGTAGTTATATAATGCATTTGATAGGATACAGACGGAGTAAGTGTAGTAGTTCTGGGTGAAGGTCATTACTGCTAAATTCTCGTAAGTAACCTATTGGGGCATTTAAGATTTATTGCCCTCAGTCAAAAATACTAACAGCATTTACGAATAAATAACGTCAAATTGAAATTAATTACGCTAGCAAGATTTTTAATTAATTAAACACATAAATAATTAATGAAATATATGAAAATGATGCAACTCGTAAAATTTATTAGTCGTTTTGTACAAATGGATTGCGTCTTAGGGTACGGGCCCACTGGCAGATATTTCCAATAAAGTTTTTAATAAAATAAATAGAATACACTATATTTCTTTTGACAAACTCCCTATTAGTGACTTATTAGTCGAAGCAACTGAAAAGATACAGCATATTCTTCGGGTGATAAAATGGTTGCCGGTGATACAGTGTCCTCACGCTCTGTATCCTGCCCTCATCTATTAAAAATAATCATTTTATATGGTAAATCACTGGTGCTGAGGACCCATGCGCCAAAACGCCGCAACAAACACTACCGAATCCTTGTTTTTTTTCCAATTTTCGACAACATTAAGTAAAAATTTAGAAAACAATATGAATTCTCTGGTTTTTTAATGCTTTTGTTGGTTGAATAAACATAATTTTGATGGTAGGTTGTCTTTTGTTGTAAGTGTAAATAATATCTGTTTATTCACATTGTTTCGATTCCTGAGCGACGAGATAAAAAAAATCATTCTACTTTTTGACAATTTCACAAACACAATAATAACATTTACAACATTTTGAGTGCACACTCAAAATGTTGTAAATAAATTAACTGGTCAAATTATAATATAAAATAATAAAAATTAAAAGGATATTTTCTGGCGTTTCTCATGTATGTGACTATAATCCTGGATTCGGACCTCACATACTAGTAAAAGAGTTTCTGCTCAATAAATAGCTTCTTTTCATTTCACCAATAGATAGATGTCTCTAGTGATGTTCTAGTGATTCAAGAACAACGTTTCGAAATTGGTTCATATACATAGAACTTTCAAGAATTTGAGTAGTGTGGTTGTCAATAATGGGTAGAATTTTACACGCGTGTAAAGTGATCACTTAAACCAGCCTATGACGGTCGTCAGCCCCGTAAATGCCCAGACTTACATATTCTTCTTCATCTTTGATGAGATGTCAAAAAAAAAAACAAAAAATACTAATATGACAAAAATAATATATATTTTCTAATAAAATTCACCTTTTTTAGCTAGTTATTTTTTACATCTGTCATTTTTTTTAAATAACTTTTTTTTTTTAATTTTCCGAAATATAAGTGCCAACTCCAAAAGATTCGAATGAATCTTTCGAGAGGCGTTCTCGAATATTTCGATTATTAGAATAATCGAATACTTCATTCGTCCATACTAGTCACGTGGTCACATCATTAGTTTGCAAAATGGCTACCTCGGCAGAGTTGGGACGTTGAGCTGGCGTTTATTTTTGTCTTAATATCAATATCCAGGCGCAGAAATGTCCAACTTGTATTCGAGAATTGCTCATAAACCTGTTAAAAGAGTCGACAACATGGCCGTTTCGCAGACAAACGCGTGGATGAATGGTGAGTTCAATATTTGTGTTGACATTTGTAATGGCTCGGAATTGGGCCAGTCGTACAGTGCACAAAAAATATTGAAAGATGGATCAAAACAACGATTTATTTGCACTGTTTATCTCCGCGTTTCAATTTATGTTCCCGTTTTTTAGTTTTTTCTTATAACACACACCAATCGTAAAAAAGCGACGCAATTTGGCCTCCCAAAATAATAGATACATGCACGCAAGTACAAAATTATCGATTTTTAGCGGCATACAACACAGTTGACAAGTCTAGTATTAGTAAACAAAAATTTGAAAACAACAAAACTGATGAAGACAATGTGTCAACTGTTATAATAATCAAAATATAATAACTCACTTTTTACTTTTAAAAGATTACTACTTTATATACCTAACAATGACGTCATACATTGTTTATTTTTATTCTTTATATACTATTATAATAATAATAATATAATAAAACCCTTATCCGCACCCCAATGGTGCATAGGGCACTGCGTCATATAAACGCAGTGTTATCTTGATCGTTTACACATGAAGGAAAGGTGATCAGCCCTCCGCTTCAGGTACCAGTCCAGGGTAATATTGAATAAATATGACAGTGAAAAAATCACTTATATTTATTTTACCCCCCTTGGGAATCGAACCCGGGACCTCCAGAACGGTAGCCGAGCGTGCTGACCATTACACTACGGAGGCGGACATACTATTATACTTAAAAAATACTCAAAATTTACTTATATTTACGTAAAGGCTTACCAGATTTCTAAAATGTTCAACCAGGCCACTGGAATCCCCCAGCGTACAGTATTGTGAAATAAATTACAAAGTAATTATCCTAAATAATCCTTCACAATTAATTATTTTTAGACTTTTTGTCATCTATAATCAAATTAAATTTTTGAACATGAAGAAAACCGGCCGAGACACAGGGGTTTTGTCTAAAAACCGGGACTTTCCCGGTCAAACCGGGATGTTTGGCAAGTCTATTTATGCACAATTTTTTTTATTTTTTTTTCCGAATTTATAAAATTAGCTCAATTTGTTCGAAGATAAATCAAACAAATAGATAAATATCTAAATTCTAAAGGTTATATTAATTGATTGTTTATTTAAAAAATGAGTTTAATACAGGGATTTAAATTGTTCCCTGCCTTAAGCGCATAAACGCTCTCTCCAATGCCATGTTCGCCAGGCCGACCATTTTGTACTTCTTTCTCCCTATGTCAGGCACAATTTTTAATGAAATCTGGAACACATATCGCTCACTTCTTTCAGGAACGTCATAAATCAAAAAACTTGATTTTTCAGAACGTTTTTAAAGTTTAAAAATATAACATAATGTATTAAAAATAAATATCAAGCCACTTATTGAACTGTCTACTGTACAACAGATCTTTTCAGGTAAAACCTGAAGGTTTTTTTCTCCATTTGAAAAATATTTAGTATGTTTAAAAAAAATAATTAAACGATACCTTTTCTTCAAAATGGAAAAACAACATTTTCTGCCCTGTAGCGGGTAAATATTGAGTTAAAAATATGCCTCTTTTGCTGGGATACAGTACATTTTCTGGGCTTTCCGAAAACATGCACAACTGAAAATTGACGATTTTTTATTTATGACGTTCTTGAAAGGGGTGAGCGATATAGTAACTGGAATTTAATGCATTGATGGCTTTGCTCAACAGACAAAACATAACCAGAGAGAGGATACTAATAATTCAGTTACAAACACATGTACATATTTAACACCACACTGTGTTCTATTTTGCAAGTCTTCATAATGTCCTTTAAGCATATAAGTATATGAAAAAATATAATTTAGCCAGGTTTCACTTTTCTCAAAATGTTACGCCCTACCCAGAAGTCTTACTTATATCTCCTGGCACTTAAAGGGTTAAAAGCTTATGAAAAACATTGCGTGTTGAACGAATCTTCCACAAATATCAAGCGATATAGTATTGCAAGATAAGCCGCAGACGAGGGTTGTTCTATTATCCTGTTGTTTTATTACCCTGGCATTTTTTTATCTTCCCGTTTTATTTCAGCGGAGAGTATTAACATCGGCGGAGGCCTGGCAGGCCGGGTGGGGTCGCCCGGCACGCAGGTGAGCCAGCAGCAGCAGCAACAGCAGCAGTCGCCGCCCTCGCCGCCCGCAGTTACGCAGCCGCCCGCGTCGCCGCCCGCCGCGCCCGCGCCGCCGCCCACGCACACGCACAACTGGCAGGCCAGCCGGCCCACCGTGCGCGAGCGGAATGCCGCCATGTTCAACAACCACCTCATGGCCGACGTCAAGTTCCAAGTCGGCGGACTCGGTAATTATCAAGCGACACTTCTGTTGACCGTTCGGTGCAATATCGGATGTATTTGGCAATTCTAAAAATCGATTTATATTTTTGCACAAAAAAGTTCTTGCAAACCAAAAATTTGCTAACATTGCGAATTAAGCGCCCTTGAGGTAGTATTTTACAAAAATGGCGCTATATAAATTATCCAAATTTATTATTAACACGTTGACTACAAACTGCAAGATTTAATTGAAGTAGACGTGTCTAAGATATTTGGTATACAATATACTTATAATGTAAATACTCCAATGCATTTTTTTTTATAAAGCATAATAATCCTGAAACGTATGGAAAATCTGTTTTATCATCTCTAATGCTTAGAGGTTGGAATTTACAAGGCATTACTTAAGGGTTGGGATCTGTGATCCCTGGCACGAGATCTTTTCTTTCTAGATTGGATTCTTTGCAGTTCGTAGTCTTTGCTAGGACGCCGACTACGATTTGTCTCGTACTGTGTTTACTTGCCATATTCGTGCAGCTAAGATAAAATTCGCAGTATATGAGTGTTAACATGGATAGATGGCTTCTGGGAAAATAAAAAAAATCAATGCCGGCTTACATGAACAGAAAATATAATATATTTTTATAATATTATAATATAATATATTTTTTTTTAAGAATTTAGACTGAAATTATGAAAATGGCCGTGGTAGTCAACATGTTAAAGGAAATCATGACCAATTAGCGTTATCCAATGCAACAAAACTAATACATAGCGAATTAGTAATTTTCAACCATTGGTTTTACCCAAACAAAAAGATATATTAATCAAATTTAAAAATCGGTTTAACAGATATTAATACAAAATATTCTAGAAACTAATTTTTAAATGAATCAAATGTCATTTCAGTATACAAGTTATTATTTATTTAAAAATATATTTGATTTTTCAAATTTATAATTTTGAAACATCTCGTTTATAAATAATAAAAAAATATATACACACCAGTAAACACGTTTTATATCAAAATGATCAAATTTCATGGGTTTCATGGGCTATATGCTCTAGGGAGCGAACATGGAATGAAGAAGAAGAAGGTTATCTTTGACAGCGTCATTACGATGACACCACACAAACTTCATTTTAAGTAAAATGTCGTGGGTAACAGAAAAATGATGTGAAGTGTAGTTTTAGTGTTTAAATACAATCACAGATATAAAACAATATATGTCACCGGTCTTTAGTTATAAGTGCCGCCGTTTATGTACGCCCATACTCCTTTGAGAAAAGTTTTGTTTGGACAGCCATGTACGGCCACACTTACGGACAGGTTAACATGCATCGCTACAAGCTCAAATATTGAATGATCGAATCGAATATAATTATGCATGTGGTTTTATTTTTCCCGACCAGTAATTTTGTACTGGAAATCCTTAATAAAAATAAATTTATTTCAGGTCAGTCACAATGTATACCTGCCCACAAGTATGTTCTGGCCACGGGAAGCTCGGTATTCTACGCAATGTTCTACGGAGGGCTAGCCGAATGCAAACCGGAAATCGAAGTGCCCGATGTAGAGCCATCTGCATTCCTCACTTTACTCAAGTAAGCATTCTTTCCTTTTGCAAGCCATTTCAGTTGGTTCATTAGTTTGGCTGCCCAGAATCAGTGTTTTCTTCTATGCTGGAATGGAATTTGACAGACTCTTTGGCAACTACAAATAATTTTAGTACCTCTGCTACTTTTCTGTGCCTCATCGGCACGCTCGACTACCATACTGGAGGTCCCGGGTTCGATTCCCAGGGGGGAGGTCAAAAAAATACAAGTGATTTTTCACTCTTATATTTATTACTCTGGACTGATACCTGAAGCAGAGGGCTGATCTCCTTTCCTTCATGTGCTGATCACGAAAACTTTGTGTTTATATGATGCAGTGCCCTATGCACCATCGGGTGCGGATAAGGGTTTGAAGTATCTCTACTAAACAATGCGCACAAGTTTTCACATGCAGCTGAAGTATTGTAGCCTCAGTATCTATTGGACTTTGTCCTCATCGTAATGAGGAAGTTTTAAATTAAGGAAAAATTAGATCAATACCTCCACAATATATAAAATGTCTATTTTTTCATTTATTTTCAGATACCTTTACTGTGATGAAATACAATTAGAAGCCGACACTGTATTATCGACCCTGTACGTCGCGAAGAAGTACATTGTCCCTCATTTGGCGAGAGCGTGCGTGAACTACCTGGAGACCAGCTTGACGGCGAAGAACGCCTGTCTGCTGCTCAGCCAGTCCCGGCTGTTTGAGGAGCCGGAGCTCATGCAGCGCTGCTGGGAGGTGATAGACGCCCAGGTATGTCTGGGAGATTCGTCACAGAGTCTCAGTTTCACTAACACTTCTAGCTACGACTCCTCTAATCTCTCTAGTCCGTCTTTGGAACACTTAGACCAAATGCCCAATATACCTTAGTTTCTCTAATAAATGTTACATTTAAAACGTTTGCAAAACTGACTTTGTGGTTAATTTTAAAACCTATAGATATAAATTAAAGAAAATTTGTATTTGTACATTTAAATAGTTGTTTTAAATTATTTTCTCTAATATGTACTTATTGTCTTCATCGTTGATAAAATTAAGTTCATTTAAAGTTTTAATTATATCATTCATAATGATATAATTGATAATTATGCTAATCATGTTGAAGAAAACAACAAAAAAACTCAGCGGTATATATACAAGTATACATACAAAATTTCTTTAATTTATATCCAAAAAGGTTTAGGTGTCTAATTTTCTATATCTGGTGATAAATGATGGTGTGTATCTATATTTACATTTTGTACTTTTAGAGAGATTTTTCTACAAATTTTAAAAAGCAACGAGTAAATAACAACAGGAACATTAGTTTCGTAAAACTCATAAACTCTTTTTATTTTTTTTCAAAAACTGGTTATTATAATAAAATTATTTTTTAATCATACAAAAAAAAAAATCATAAAATACAATCATTAACAAAATGATGATTTAGTATGACTGCATTCAGAAATGACTGCAGTAGAAGAATACTAATTATTGCTATCTCTTTTGCAAACAAACTAACTTTTTTTCCTACTGTTGTTTATTCATTGATATTAACCCGGATCTTTCTATGATTAAGGATTTTTTTCATGGAATATTTTTTCTTGAAATGAGGAAGTCTTTTCAATGTAAAATCGAAAAAGGGAATATGAAATCTGCTGGCCTCAACAAAACATGTTCATAAAATTACAGTTGCTGAAGGAAAACATAAACGTGTTTATTAAAATCATTATTTTGGCAACATTCAGTGACTACATTCTATTGCTTTGTTCTTTTTTTTAGATATCGGGAATATTGGTTTGTACGTTGAAAATACGTTTTTTTCGGTTAAGATAACAGAGGTTAGCTAAGGTAAAATATATACATTTTAGAGTAAATGAACAACTTGAGCACATACAGAAAAGGATAGTTTAGGTGAGTTTTATTTGAAAATCCTTTTTTTTTACTTTAAAAAAAGTTCATCATTTAGCATGGATTTCAAGCTCAGCGGCTCCAGCATGGTTTCATATACTCGTTCACGAATAATCACTAAAAATTGACCAAAAGATATTCATAATTTTAATATTTCCATAATAGAATTCACTTTTAATAAGGAAGGCACATATTAAAATGTATAAAATAAAGACAAAAAATATGTAGGACGCGGTAAAAATTATATGTGATAACTACTTCGTATGTTAAATTTATATACTTTGTAATGTGATATAATTTCTTGCCATTTGTTAAAAAAATATATTAATAATGTACATTAAACATTTACGACAGCTACTTCGATAGAACCTTATATGTAAAAGAAATAAACACATCAACTTCTCAAAGAGTATGGACAAACTTTATTGCTCAGACAAAATTAGTACCAAAGAGATTGTGTCTGCGCTGCTTACGATTAAGTCAAATATATTTTAAAAAAATAATACTTGTTACAGTTTTAGATTTCTTGCCTTAGTTTCTTGTAAGTATTTCTAAAATTATCTGTGATTCCGACTTCACAATTTGATTTATCACGTGAATTGATCGCGATCACAATTTATATTGTGATAACAAAAACTCACCCCTTAGATACAGTTTAGATCGCTAGAATTCATTCACTAAGAGGTTAACAGGCATATAAATATTTTTCTAAAGCACATATGTTTCCATTTTTATATAAATGTAATGTTTTTTTTAATTTTCCCAATGTAAGGTTCAGTCAAAGTGAAGAATTTTTTTTTCATATTGACTATTCCTATGTATACTATTTATATCGTAAGCCGCAAAACAAAATTTTATACGAGAAGGATTTAAACACATTTTGTCATGAATATTTGTAATAATTAATTAAATTTTGTTTTTGTTGCGAGTTGGAACTAAAGATAAGATAATACAATGAATATGAAATACATAAACCAATCCAGTTTGTGAAATTGTGGCTTGCGATACTATTCTTAGGAAAGGTCAATATATTAATCGTGTACCCATAATATTGTTTCTTGTTATTATTGAAACAACTGTACTGGTATATTGGTAAAGATTCTAGGAATTTGACTGAATTTCTATCTAGTTCTACGTTTAATTAAGATATAGACGTGTCTAAGATATTTGGTATACAATGTACATACATACACTTGTTGTGAAATTTATGTAGTAGTTTAAATACTCAAATGCATTTTTTTTTATAAAATCATAATTATCCTGAAATGTATGGAAAATCTATTTTACCATTTCTAATGCTTAGAGGTTGGAATTCACAAGGCATTACCTAAGGATTGGCATTTCTCATCCCTGGCAAGAGATCTTTTTATTAGTTACTTAATTCAAGAAAACGTAAAAATTAAACAGCAAATTTTGAGTTGTCTTCTCTCAGATTTGGATATACAATTTTTTTCATGGGGACAGTAGTGATGACATTTATCACTAAAATCTTCTTCTGATCCACTCTTTATTTTACAAATAATAGCTAAGATTCTAATGTTGTATTAAAGTAAAAGCTTGTTAATTTGAAATCAAGAGTCAGAATTAAAATTCAAGGTATTTTATCCGCAATGTGTGGCATTGTCTCTAAAGTAATTCATATTTTCTTGTTGACAAGATGAATGCAGTAAATGAAATTGTTAATTTAAATGAATTGACAAAAAAACCTGAATCATTTACAAAAAAATCAGAGAAAAAAAAAATTGTTGAGATAGGTATAAAAAAAAACAGTTGCAGGAACCAGAATTTGGTACATTTTTTAAACGTGGGAAAAGATTGTCATACAAACTGACAAGCTTTTCTGTTTATATTTATTTTTTATTGTAAGATTTAATTTTTGTATTTTGATTACAGTAATTTAAAAATTCTTGCGATGCGAATTCCAATCCTGGTAACTCCAATTTGAAATACCACTTTTACATCATAAAATATTTCTCCATGAGCTGTACTAACTAGTCACCTGGCATAATTATTTCCTCAATACTCTTCCGTACGCCAACTGCAATACAATGTTTATCCTACATTTATAAAGAAAAGTCATTGATTGTGATTATTTATAACTGTAAGAGATTAATTTAGAATATAATTATTATTGTTATAGAGTTCCTCGTCTGCCATGACAGAATAGAACTGAATAAATTTATTTTATTGCTCAAGAATTATGTGTATAAGATTTTGTTACATATCGTGAATACTAAATGTCTTCTCTGTATTGTAAAAAAAAAAATCACAAATATAGAATCTTTAAATTGATTGTATTGCAGTTTTAATTACCTCACCCAACCTTCCCTTCTTTACATTGCCATTAGGATATAAAACAGAACATCTTCCAAAACTAATGACATTATAATAAGTGATAATAAAAAATATAATTTTCTAAATAAAATCAAATTCAAACACAATATAAAAACACAAAGACTTGCCAAGCAACCAATTGTGTATATAACATTTTGAGTCAAATTGAAATATCCATCAGCCAATGTAAATTAAGGATAAAACTATGAAGTTTTTCTATATACTTTCTGACTTTTATCCACATAATGTTGCATAGAGCACTTCATCAAATCAACATAGTTTAAACTTCATCATTCATTTATGAAAGTGATGTGACCAGTCTCATCAAAAAATATAATAAAATCACATTTATTTTGATCCCTCTGAGAATCTAACGAACACTTCATGCACCATGGTCATGTGTGCTAACTACTACACGACACTAAAATTTAATACAATATGTGGCAGGATGGACATTTTGTTTACTTTACGGCTGTATAAAATTTTAAAAAATACTACATTTGTAGTTTCGTCATTGTCATTCTAAATCTCCAATCATTAAAGAACTATTTGTTCAGTTATATTGAGTTGAACAAAAACAGCAAAATATTCCATACAGCTTTAATTATTTCACATCTTTAAATCTGTCAAAAGTGTAAAACTAAGTAGAAATTCACAAAAATTATCTAAGGTTAACCCTAGAACACTAAACCATCCTACGAGTGACAATGTTACTGAACATTCGTAAAAATACGACAGAAATAAAACGGAATAAATAAGATTATCAAAATCTTTTAGAAGTAGTAGTAACATTATTTGGGTTTAAGTTACTATAATATTTTATTTATGCCGCAAAGATTCAAATAGAACATGAAATTTGACGCACATTTTCTTTTCAAACAGGCGGAAATGGCTTTGAAGTCGGAGGGGTTTGTAGACATCGATATGTCGACCCTGGAGTCGGTTTTGGCCCGAGAGACGCTCAACTGCAAGGAGATCAACCTGTTTGATGCCGCCCTGTGTTGGGCACATGCCGAGTGCAACAGGAGGGACATAGAGCCCACGGCCCAGAACAAACGCGCTATGCTGGGGAATGCCATATACCTCGTGAGGATACCCACCATGACCCTGGAGGAGTTTGCAAACGGTGTGGCGCAACAGGGCATACTCACGCAGCAGGAGACTATCGACATATTCCTGCATTTCACGGCGACTACCAAACCCACACTGGCTTACACTATCAAACCGAGAGCTGGACTTAAATCACTGGTAAGACATTTATAACTAAACATATTTACTGATTTGAAAATGACAAAAGTATAATACCCTATTAAAACTGAGAAGAAAAAATCATCTTCCTTTAATAACATCCTTCAATAAGGCGAGGGAGCGAGACTGATGCCAGGCGGCATGTCACGAATATATGACCCTGTTTGTGAAAATTTAACTCACCAAGAACTGGAGATATCAAAAATACATATTACCATCCGGTAGTTTATGAAAAATGTCATGTTTCGATATATCACGCTTCAGTGGCATAAGGTCTAGCAAAGTGCGAACACAATGGGTTTTGTTAGGACATACATACTGATGGGATTCATAAATAGATATAATTATAATAATAGACCTAAATGTCAAATGAAAATTAGCTTACGGTGGCGAATAATTATAATACAGAAGACCATTGTATTCGAATAATGAATATTTAAAAAAATATATATATTTGGTATTTTCATGCTGTACGTCCATATTATAATGATATTTTCCCTGTGAACTAAGTAAAATTATAGATTCAATTAGAAATAGCTCTCAAATTTCTAATAGTTCGGTTAATTTGGTTACTAATATAATTTGAGTTGATATAACCATGAATGGGAATAATGCACAATTTTATATCGATGCATATTGATGTTGGTGGTTTTTATGATGGGGATGAGTTGACTAATTATTTTGCTTTGGTTTTTTTAGGTCTGTCATAGATTTCAATCATGCGCTTATCGTAGCAACCAGTGGAGGTACAGGGGGCGCTGCGACTCCATACAGTTCTCAGTCGACAAGAGGATATTTGTAGTCGGCTTCGGACTATACGGATCATCAAACGGCGCTGCGGACTATAATGTCAAAATTGAACTCAAGAGACTGGGACGGATTCTCGCCGAGAACAACACCAAATTCTTCTCCGACGGGTCCAGTAATACCTTCCACGTGTACTTTGAGAACCCCATACAGATTGAGCCAGAGTGCTTCTACACCGCTTCCGCTATTCTCGACGGAGGGGAACTCAGCTACTTCGGCCAGGAGGGTTTAAGCGAGATCTACATGGGAACGGTCACATTCCAGTTCCAGTGTTCTTCCGAGAGTACTAACGGCACCGGGGTCCAGGGAGGACAGATCCCGGAACTGATCTACTACGGCCCCACACTCAACTCTTCGTCCGGTTCGGCTAACAACTTGGAGGACTGATATTTTCAAAAAGATCGGGCCAAAAACGCCTGACAATCAACTAACGCCAAAATTTGGTACTGTCAATCATTAGGCCCGATGGAGGAAGAGGAGGACTTATGTGATACAACTGATTAAACCTTGCCTTCTTACACTTGTATCGGATTCTTATCTTCAATTTATAAGGGTGCTTCGAGGTGTAACAAACAATTAATTAAATCCTAGATAGTAGATAACTTCTTTCGGCTTAAGCGTTTCCTGTATATACTTTCCTTATTTTTCATGTTCTTCAAAAGAATCTCTATTTATATATAGAAATGTTATGTGAATGATTGAAATAGATGGTAAAACGATGTTTCCACTTAATAATTTTAGTTAGGAGTATTAATTATTACAGCCTCTAGCGGGACGATCTAGTTATATTATAGTCTTATTATTCTAATGTCATAGTGTTAAGCCGGGAATTGAGTCAAGTATTGGATTGTGATAAATGATGCAACTGTCTTTTGCTATTTATAATACGTAATATATCTATTTTAGAAATTGCTAACATCATGTAGATTCTAATTTACACTCCAGCAAACTTGATATCTTCACTTCTTATAAGTAAAATACACTGAACTAAAAAAAAAAATAATTCTTATGATTTATTTACTTTTATACCGATTTGCCTAAATTCTATTTTGTTCAAGATGAGATACCAGTACCAAAATCATAAAAATGCCTACTGATTTAGTAAATTGCATAAATGAGCACCCGGCCTTTAAAAATTGCCAGTATACTTGTTTCTAACCTCAGCATAGACAATTTATATAAATACATTGTGGGCGGTTTTTTCATCAACTGCGACGCTAATTATATTCAGACACTCTGCAGCCCGACCCTCAGTATACTGATCAAAAGTAACTGCAAACCTAATTACGATCTGTACAATGTTTTTGGCGTCTCTCGCGCTCTACCAAAAGTAAGCAAATAGAACTCTTGTAAACTTCTCCTCCTCTCGAGCAACAGTATGTAAAATACAGTTTTAGGGGTTTCCCGCAAACGTATTAAATATTATAATATGCTAATTTGGATACAAAAAAAATTAATTACATTATATTTATTTTTTAATAATGAATTCTCCTCCTTAAATAAATTGATGATTTGCACACAATGAAAAAAAAACATTTTATTAGTGACTAAAAGTTATACAGTCACTAATAAAACATGTATAAATTTTTTATAGTAAAATTTTAACAAGAATCTATTACGGAGGCATTGAAAATATTTAAATAATCTACAAGGCAAATATCCTGAAATTTTACAAATAATACAATTCACACAACAGGAGTTATCAAAAAAAGGTAAGAAATTTAATAAACACTCACCAATGGATGGAATGTTGATGCAGAGGGCCTGTGATAGCCGGAGGTATGTCCTTCCGAGCTGGTAGCAGCAAATTTGGAGGACGTCACTTATGTCAATCAGCAAATCTGAGATGGATGGTTAAGGAAAACTGCACAAAAAAAGATCCAATATAAAAAAAAAAACATTACGCGTTTGGCACCATACTTTGATGGAAGTGAAACATTAAAAAAATAAAGAATAAGAGATTTGATGTGAGAGAAAGAGAGCATCTCGAAAGAAATACAATAATACAAAATTAACATAAAAAATGTTCTGTTTATTCAATATTTGCACTGTCATGAACCTTGAACCTTTTGAACGCATTAAGCAAAAAATAAACGTTGATTTGAAAAAAGCAAATTTTCCATAAAAAATAAAGTATTCTATAAAATTCCTTTTTTTCCTTTTATTTGTTTACCTTATTCCATGGCTCGTAAAAGCCATGGACTATAGTCAATTTACGCATCCAAAGGGCTAATTTGTAATACTGATATTAATGGTTTGTGATAGCTAACATATGAGGTATATGTCCGTGATTCAATATTTTCGAGATAACGAGAAAAAAATCATCTATTGTGTTCCGGATTTTGTTATTATTTTGTTAAGTTTGTTAAAACATAATGATAAATATAACTCACACAACGCATGGTACCTCAGTGTTCATATATAGCATCTGACGTGAACATCTACTAGTTTTTAATCAAGGTAGGCAGTAGGGTTGGGTAAGGATAAGCATAGTAGCCACTAGTCGTGTTTCAATATGGAACGCGAGTTATCCAGGATAGGCGGCACTACTTTTCTGCGTATAGCACACCTCTGATCTTAATGTATCGTTTAACGCCAATCTCTTTTGCTCTACTCCCTTAGTATCGGAATGTATAGCTCTCTTTCTCCTTCTCTCTATGTTATATCTTTTTTTTTCTCTCATGTAATAAAATGTCCGTGAAATTTCATTCTCAATTCTCATCCAATTATCGATTTTCGTATTGCCTCCTAAGAAGTTTCCCATAAAAATTATTCTTGTTGCTGTATTATATTTTTCACCCAATGGTATAGGCTAGGTGACAAATTTACTACTTAGGACGCGACACTTACTTTGGGATCATAACCCTACTTAATTGGATGGCTGTTTCCGCTGGCAGTTAAGAGATTGGGCACCTGGCAAGGCCAAAATAAATATTTGTGTTATAATACATTCATATTTCTTATCATAGATATTTTAATTTTGAAAAATGTGAATTTTCCTATCAAATATTGAAGAGTAGAGATAAATTAATGTTCTGTTACAAAATGAAGTTACTAAATGTGCGGCAAAACATGTACAGTAAAATGACATGAATTTTAGTGATTCCATTAAGACGTTCATTTAGTTTTATATTAAAATTTTAAATAAACATGACACATTTATGACAATTATAATATTACACAACATTGAATGTTTGCTGACAATTCAGCATTCATGACTGTGTACTGAAAAATGAATCCATTGACCTACTGGACTTAGTGCGGTTAGCGAATATTAGTGAACTTTATGGTAAGTGATATTGATAAGTTATACTGAAACAGGTATAATCAGATTGTCAAAGAAAGCACCATGACATTCGACAAAGAGCAGAATGACTAACGCAAACAAAGTGAATTTCGGCAACAGCAATGATGCGGCTCTTTTATTTATTAAAAAACTATTGGGTAGGAGAAAAACTATTGTCAAAATGAAACATATCAACATTTTACACTATTAAAAAAATCTTCTACAAATCATCATCTGCACCCGATGGTGCATAAGGCACTGCATCATATAAACACAGCATTATCTTGATCGTTAATATATGAAGGATAGACCGTTTTGAAGTTTTGGATCAAAACAAATGAGTGAATTCAACATTATCATCAACATTCGGTAACTTTATAAGAAAGATGTTGAAGTAATAAGAAAATATATATTTCGTATATTAAAAGCATTGTTAATTTTTGTGGTATGGTAATATAACACCCCTCATCATCCATCGTTCACTTTGTATAGAAATTTTACACATTAATAAAACTGGTCTAAATAATCTAGAAAAATTAGAAAAAAGTAAAGCAATTAATAAAGATTTAATATATAAAATAAAAACCCTTATCCGCACCCCAATGGTGCATAGGGCACTGCGTCATATAAACGCAGTGTTATCTTGATCGTTTACACATGAAGGAAAGGTGATCAGCCCTCCGCTTCAGGTACCAGTCCAGGGTAATCTTGAATAAATATGACAGTGAAAAAATCACTTATATTTATTTTACCCCCCTTGGGAATCGAACCCGGGACCTCCAGAACGGTAGCCGAGCGTGCTGACCATTACACTACGGAGGCGGATAATAAAGATTTACCCATAATAAATAACCAGTTTAATTTAACTATAAGTCCACTTTTAAAAATATGCCGAAAAAGATTCATTTGTATTCTTTATCTTGTTAATTTTTTTTTGTATGAATGTCAGACCGTAACAATTTCATTTTAATCTACATTTGACTTCATGATGGAATGATTATCCGAAACTGCTAGTCACGAAGTATTGTTTTTGAAGTGGTATCACACAAAGTGAACGATGTGTGATAAGGAGAGTGTTATTTTGATTAAGAAAGATGTTTATTTTGACCCTTTGAACGCAGATTGGTATTTTCTAAATAAAAAAGGATACGTGCAGTTCCCTCCGTTCTGCAGGTGATGTAGACGCAGGCGGCGTGAATGTGCGTCGCCGGCCGGCCTTTGGTGAGCTGCCTGCTGAGCGCCATTTTGAAGAAGTTACAGGCTATATCGATACAGTGCTGGTTTAACCGCAACTGCTGACTCAAAGCGGTTATTCCGAGTTTTGCTTTACGTATAGTCACTTCTCTAGATTCGGTGCCAATGCCCACATGGAAGGCTGGAAGATTAACAAATGTATAAATTGAAAGGAAATTCAATAAAATATATGAGAATAAACATTACTTTATTTTTTTTTCATTACATAACAGAAATATTTTCGTTCTTATGATACGCACATATGAATTCAATATTGATGTTTTATTTCCTATTATATTTTAATTCAATACTATATCAGGTAAGCTTAAGTGTCTTGAGTTGAAAATGCGAATCAAGTTTTGGTAGAGTGAGGATAAAACTAAGAAATTCAGACTCTAGGGTCGATATACCCACGGGACCACAACACAAAACATTACTGCCGAATTATTCATTCAAATTCTTCTTTGATGCTGCTTCACTCATCATAATTTTTGAATGATTAAAAATTTCTACTGAAATCTTATCGGAACTGCATTTTATTAAAATAAATAAAATGATAAATATTACTCATTATATTACTTTTTTTAAACCCTTTATCTGCACTCTATGGTGCATAGGGCACTGCATCATACAAACATAGTATTGTCTTGATCGTTAACACATGAAGGAAAGGTGATCAGCCCTCTGCTTCAGGTACTACTGAATAAATATTAAAGTGAAAAGTCACTTGTATTTATTTGATCCCCCCTGGGAAACGAACCCGGGACCTCCAGTACAGTAGCCGAGCGTGCTCACCATTATACTACGGAGGCGGACTATTTTATTTGACAAGCGACCGGAAATAAATTATATTTTTTTTTAGATTTGAAAAAAAAGAATATAATTTATTACTTTGCATTTTTTTTCAATTTGTTCACAGTGCAGCGATTAGGGTATTTTTCTCCACATGTATAAGGTCCCCGGTTAGATTCCCTGGGGAGGGAAGGGTGGGGGGGAGGTAAAATGAAAATTTGGGATTATCAGAGAATTCTTATAATTTTTAACTTACATGCACCGAATCCTGTAGCGCCACCTTTGCTCTCCGCGGAAACAAACTGTCCTATGGCTGAAGAGTGGCCATGCGCATTCTCTTGGAACTCTACTTCAGCTACAATAATATTATCTTCTAAAACTGAGCCACAGTTGGTGCAGACGGCATCGCCTCTTGCTGGGTCAACTTCAATATCTGATGACCCGCAATTCTTACATTTCCTCCCCGAAGACATTTTTCCTAAAAGAGGAATGCAATATTAATACAGTGAAACCTCTATCTATCGTTCCTCGAATAATCGTTTTCCCGGATGTGTCGTTTATTTCTTCTACCCCGAATTTATTTCATACAAAAATAGATCGCATCGATCGTTTCTATCCAACATTTTACCGCATTCATCGTTTGAATTACGCTACATATTTGATATAATTTGTTTGTTTTTTTTTTACATTTTCTCAATTTTGGTTATGCAATTGGGAGGACAGTATCTTTATTTGATCGTATATCCTTGTGTATTGACTTCTTTATCCCGCATTCATCGTTTTCCCGCATTCATAGTTTATTTCACTAGGTCCCTTTAAAAACGATAGATAGAGGTTTCACTATATTTATAAACTAAACCAATACAAAAACACACGTTGCGGAACTCGTTATAAAAATACAATATAAACATTCTCAGACAGAATTTGTTAGACACACAATTTTTCAGTTGTCTTTTAAGAAAGTAAACAAGAATTAATACTCAATGCTTAGAAAAACGATTCAGGTAAACTTACTGGGTAATAATAATTGAATTAAACAATATATAATTATAAAATAAATGCCATAACAGGATCTTGTGAGGCATAATTAACATAACAGGTGAGGTTATTATTTTCTAAATGGGTATAAATTAAACTGAAAATCATTTTCATTCATAAATAAATTTATTTTAGACTTACAACACGTTGTGAAACAATCAACACAAATTTACCGCTAAACAAAACACAACTCAGCGACAAATTAGATTTATTTTTTAAACAGAGCTTCTGTCATTTTGACACATGAACATATTATTTTGTCTGCGCATTTTACAACACGTTTTTTTAAATTAGGCTATTCAATAGGAATATTAGTACCTACTTCAGCGCTTGCAAACTGTTGAGCTGCGAGCAAGGATTGTAAAAAATGTGAACGACCGGATTTTAAAAAAAAATCCAAAGTAAACAAAAGATAATTTTAAACGAGTGTGTAGACAGTTTAATCTGTCTTCTTTAGTTGCAAAATTCAAAAGCAGTAATACCAATTGTCTTCTGATTTTATAATATAAACAATCATAATCTATGAATAAAATATTTTATTTAAACATATTTTTATACTGTACAAATTATAACATTTACCGAATTTATAAGACCGCTAACATAATCAATTGCCATTTTTTGGTTGCTGTTGGTTAGAACAAAATATTATGAATTTCATATGAAATATATATATATATATATATATATATATATATATATATATATATATATATATATATATATATATATATATATATATATATATATATATATATATATATATATATATATATATATATATATATATATATATATATTTGTCCGCCTCCGTAGTGTAATGGTCAGCACGTTCGGCTACCGTTCTGGAGGACCCGGGTTCGATTCCCAGGGGGGGTAAGAATAAATATGAGTGATTTTTTCACTATAATATTTATTCAATATTACCCTGGACTGGTATTTGAAGCGGAGGGCTGATCACCTTTCCTTCATGTGTAAACGATCAAGATAACACTGCGTTTATATGACGCAGTGCCCTATGCATCATTGGGGTGCGGATAAGGGTTTTATTATTATTATATATATATATATATATATATATATATATATATATATATATATATATATTATTTTAAGTTTTAATTGGCAATATGTGGCTTACGGTAGTATACGTAGGAGTTCATGCATATAATAGATGCATAAGAGGGTCAATGTCAGCTGTTGAGTAGCATATTATATTTGTGATGGATATCCCACAGGCCAATAAAGTATGTGCTTGGCCAATATTTATAGCTGCCATACATCACATTCATAGATGTCATCATTCAGTATAAATGTAATCTTTGGTCTTCATCATATTTGTCAAATAATAATGGGAAGTTACAGTGTTAGAGTTAGAGTGTAGATAGGAGATGTAGAAAAACACATACAATATTTATATTACACTTTTATTCTTTTAAATTACTTACAACACTTTATTAATCAACATTTAATTTGAAAACATAATATTCATTAAATTTACCAATTCAATATAAACAATATTTACACCAGTCACCAGTCAGTAAACATTGGTAAAAGTTTTGTGAGTAAAAACGAGTTTCAACAAATCAAAAACCTAAAAATAGTAACAACAGTGGTTGGAGATTTAAAAGGATAAAAATACTTCTTGATATCTTACTTAAAAATATATTCCTTAAAAAGATAATGGAAGAGATTTCACTAAAATACATATGTATGATGTCAGCTACAAGAAGTCACTGACTGATAATTATTTGGTTATAACTGAATTATTTTTACAAAAATGCTCAGCAATAATTGTAATTAGACTTGGTTGCTTTATCTAGTTATGTAAAATAAAAGTAAAAAGTATTTTAGTTGAAATAATTCAGTTTTCACCAAAATACATACACATTTTTGAAGTTGAGAAATTATGGCTTATTTTATGATATGTTTGTGTTAAATGGAAAACAAAATTGCAAACAGGATAAATATATTTTTAAATTACATAGTTTTTCATAATTCTCAACTTTTTGATAAGTATAGGTTTAAAAAAATATACAAATGAGAACAAGAAAAACATCACTTTAAATACAAATGATGGCCATAGCATATTTATTTTATTTTGTATCTTGAAAGAACAACATTTCTGTTGATATTATTAATATTTTAAAACATAAGCAGTAAAAATCACAATATTGGTAGGAATAAAGATTGCTTATGGCACAAAATATAAAAAAAATACAGCTAAAATAACCTAAAACAACCATAGAATAACTGAAGTAAATACAGCTAAAATAAGCAGCTTGCAAGTGAAATAAAAATGGAGATTGATAGTAATAAATTAATGCATTTAATTTAATGAAACTTTAATCAGATCTATAAGTTTAGTTTTATAATTGTTTGACCTGATTTTCATTTTGTCTCAAATATTTTTTTATCAAAAAATAAATCAATAACATTATCATACATCGGCAAAAGTGTGTTTGAAAATAAAGTATTTTGAGCGTCCCGAAACAACTAAAAATATGAAAATAACCAGTTTTACATTTAGGATCCACAATAGGGTCATTTCACAAAGCGAGGATAACATTTCAATTGTGCTGAACATTTAAAACATATTTTTATGATGGATTCTGATAATTTTTATATAAACATTTAAAGCGGATGTTTTACCGTATAATTGAAATAAAAAATACCTACAGATTATAAAACAGAATGAGATCGAGAAACACAGTAAGATGTTAAAAACAGGAAATGAGTTGTCATACTTCATCTTCAAGGGTGTGAAATTTGCAATGGCATAGTGTAGAGTTCGTAATGTCCCGACCCGATGAGCAGAATAAAGTCATTGTAATTTTTGCTGACACAATTGCTGTATTTAATGAAGACATTTCATAAAATTTAACTAACACCGGAATGATATTAAGAATATCATCCGTGAGTAAATCACATGTAAATAATTAGAAAATTGTGTATGCAATAGTCAGTTTTTTAGGATAATAAGAGAAATTAAGGGTGAAAAGTGAAAATAACTGATTTTGCATAGCAAATAACATAGTCAATGTTACATTATTATGATATACTGTATACATATTTAATACAATATTATGTATTCAATTAACTTAAATTTCTTCCCAATGGTAGACTAGAAAAAATATTGGTATTGTGTCATATGTACAATTTATCATATTGTCGATGGTCCAACATCCTCAGCATCCTGACACATGATTTGGTTACATAAGATTTTTCAAAACTGATAACAAATTATACATTAGCAATTATGAAATTAGTTTTGTATTTACATATGTATAGTGATATGTTGATGTAACAAATATAAATACCTTCATATGACATCCAATGCCATGAATATGTATGCTTTATTTATAATTAATAATGCACATATAATTGAAGTTTTTTTATAGCTATTGAACTTCAACACAAAAAAACACATCAGGTAGCTAGCTAAGGAAAATATGTTAAAATGAGAAAATAAATATCATGAGACAAGAATGTAATATAAAAACATGTTTTTAGATGCCATTTTTATCAGTAGCACCCAGTGACGGATAAAACAAAGTAAAGCAATGTTTATTAGATGTATGTTTGTACTGACATTACTTGGTGGAACTGAATTTCATATAATAAAACAGCTTTAAAGCTTTTACCATTTTTATTTTTATTTATTTGGTCACTGGTCAAATGAAATAAAAGTGAATAAAGCTACACTGTGTTGTTTTATAATATAAAATGGTACATATATGTTCACATGAAAATGTCAGTATATTCTAAGAGAAGCAATAATGATTTTGTGCATAAATAAATAATAGCTTTATCGATTTTAATATTATGATGTAATTAAGAAGATTTAACAATTGTGCTGATGTTATTATTAGGTTATCGATTGTTTTCAAAACAATCATTTAGATAATTTTGAATGACAAAACTTTTTTCTTTGATTCACTGTGTTGGATGTCATATGAAAATCTTTATTTATCTGTTGGAAATAAATAGTGACAAATCATTACATTTCTTAGATTTTAATGGTCATAAATATTCTTAATGCTTTTGATGGATTACATATGATGCTATTTCTTTCCTTTTGAATTTTAATTTTCAACATTTACATATGACATTTGTTGCATCTTTGATTTGTTGAACACATCAATGATGGCCCCTGTGATGGCACCTAAAATGTTACCAATTTGGAGTTTCCACACACAACAGCACAATAATCCAAGAAAAAAAGCATTAGAACAAGTAATTAATTACTTTGTAGAAATATTTCTTATCATATTTTATAATATTTTTATAATATGTGATACACTCGAAAAACATTTTTTTCTTTTTTACCTTATTTTAATGAAATGATGCATAGGACACTGTACTGGATTATAAATTACATGAAGACAAAGTGATCTTTAGCTACGAAGGAGAGTGTGCTAATCATATAGATCTACAAAAGCCTACAATGTAAAAATATGTGACATTTCACCATCTCATAAATTGCAGGAAGAATTCAAGGAAATATATTTATTACTATTTTTAAGTATATTATTAACTTATTTTATTTTTTTTTACATTTACTGAGTGATATAGAAGGAATTTTATCATAATATAAACACATATATTGTACACATTTTTAAAGTATTACAGTAGAACCTTCATTATCCGGACTAATTGAGGGTTAATATGGTAAACTGGATAATTTTTTTTTTGTATAATCCAGAACATAGTAAATTGTATTTACTGTGAACACTTTTCATTGAAATTAAACTTCACATACCTAAGTTTTCTTGTTTGTTGAGAAATACATTTGTAGATTTTTGTTTGAAAAAACTTTGTATTTTGTAACAGTAAAAAATTTTTTTTTCGTATAATCCGGATAATCAAAAAATCTGATAATCGAAGTGCCAACAATGCAGATTCTACTGTACTTTAAATTCTAAGCATATCAGTAAATGGATATTAAAATTTCTGAAGCTAACCTCCATAATAGTAATTACATACATATATAACTTTGAATGTGCTTAAAAATCTAGATTGACAATGCCGAATGTCGGTTCTTAAAATTGATACATAATCATTAGGGATTTTTTTTATGCCACACATCTCCATTAATTGTTTTACTGACAAAAAACGAAAGCTGTCAATAAACTTTTTTTTTTATTATGTAGGTAACAATCATATTATGGGAAATAGTAAAATGCCTTATAATAAGCAATCTGAAATTCAAGAGTTAGTATTTTAATTTCAGGTATCAATATGGGAATATTTAACAAAACACTTTTTAAATATGTATTTTCATTAAAAAAAAACATAAACATTATATTACATGGCTAAAGTTAAAATTTTTTAAAAGATAAAATGATAAACATGTACCTGAGTTAATAGTAGTTAGATCTGGGTGGCATGGTAAAAAAACAATTTGTCAATTTAATAATGTAGTATAATATGTGGAAAAAATAAACTTTGCGTTACGAAGGCTCGAGGTTACAAATGACTAACTATAATATAAATAAAAATCAAATTAACAAACGCAAACAGGTTATGAACTAAACCAAAAAAAAAAATCAGCAAACCCAATGCATTTCTTCTTTGGAGCTTTTTTTTCATAGCATGAATAATTTGTCACCCTAAGAATTTTCAATATAGTTTTAAGCGCCACCATATTAATATGAATTGAGGCCTTAAATTGTGCTTATTAAACATTATTTTGTGAATGTTCTTGAAAAAGTGATCATTATGATGGATCATTTATATCGCTCACTCCTTTCAACAACATTATTTATCAAAAAACTTGATTTTTCAGGAGATCGTTTTTAGAGTTTAAAAATATAATAAAATGAATCAAAATTAAATATCAAGCCACTTATTGAACTTTTTACTGTGCAACAGATCATTTTAGGTAAAACCTGAAAGTTTTTTCTCCATTTGAAAAATATTTAGTACATTTAAAAAAATATTTAAATAATACTTTTCTTCAAAATGCAAAAACAACACTTTCTGCTCTGTAGCGAGTAAATATTAGTTAAAAATTTTCCGCTTTTGCTGGGATATAGTACATTTTATGGGCATTCCAAAAACATGCACAACTGAATATTGTCGATTTTTGATATATGACGTTGTTGAAAGGAATGAGCGATACGTTTGATGTAGGTGATACATATTGCTAAAGCTAAAAGTTTTAAATCCGATTAATGCAGATAATAATAAGTCCCAAACAATGGCAGAGAAAGATGTTGCATATGGGTAATATATTTAAAAATACAATATGGTTTCGACCATGGTGTTGGTTGATATGACGCACAATGAACAATAACCCAGAAAAACACTATCAATATCTCTGAAACACAATGAAAATATAATAAGTTCAGGCCACATAATAGTTCTGTATGTGTTCCAAAGTTTTCTAGGTAACATAAACAGTTGTGTATTAAAGTCTAGTATTATCAGTAATATTTAAATTATAGTGAAGTTACATAATGCTGCTCCATTGCAAGAACATCAAACAATATTTCTAATATACATATAAACGAAAATAGAACAAGAGTCTATATATTCATCTTAATTTGATGTATCAATTTAATCCAAAGAACAAACGAAGCAAGATCATTATAAAACTGTAATTATTTATGTAAAGATACATTTGTTGATCAGTATAGTCAGAAAATTAATGATATCGAAAAAAAAAGTATGAATATTTGTTTATGTATTACCTAATAGAAGTATAGTAAGCCCCCCTATAACGTTGAGATACGTACCGCGTTATCGGAGGGAACGTTATAGTTGATAAATGTTTTAAGAATGTATTTTAATTTCAAAATAACTTAATTCCGCTGGTTAAAATGTAAAAATACAATTTGAAACATTAATCCTCTATAACATTCCCATGAGGGGAGTTTACTGTAACGTTATCTAAACAATGTAGTCGATAATTATCCTTTCTTCGGAATAAACCTACACAGGGGTCTACATTAATTTAACGACTGGTCCCAGTGCGGGACAGAAATTAATTCTCACCCTTAAGAAATGGTGGATTTACAAGTAGTTTTAAAATAAATTTATATTGATATCTCAATGCCATCTATAGAGTAAACCAAAACATATGTTCATTCGAAAACAAATTCATGCCACTTTTTCTGGGAACAATCCAGGATGGTTGAATCAAATTTGCCAGCACTGGACTGGTCGGTCCTTACGGTGTAAATACATATGATTAATGTGATTCAACCTCACAGAGCCTCGCGCTAAATGATCATGCCCTTGCTATAGACCAGCAATAAATATAAAAAGAATATACTTAATACATAAATAAAAAAATGGTAGATACAAAAGATGCCAAAGAAATTAAAAATTTTATATTTAGAGGTTAAATAATGGGACTAAGTTTATTAGAATCTTTTAATAAAATAAGGCACCTGCCTTATGTTTCTTTTGAGGGTTGGATGGACCAACCTAAAATGCGGCGATCGAATCCGCACGAGAAGAAATTAACAGTAGCCGACATGTCGTCGGTCCAAGCCACCGAAGTGACCATTCGCCTATGACCCTGAAAAGAAAGGGAGAATTAAAATAATAAGAACATCAAACAGCAATTGAATTTTCAAGGTATTGTAAAAGAATAATAAAAGTCTCCACTAACAAAAGTTTTGGCAATAAAATCCATACATTCAAATTCAAACCCCAAGTCTAAGGGCGTTTGTCCACTAGACGGGATTTCACCGTCCGGCAGTCCGGTTTTGAAAAATGAAAACGACTACGACATTTTAGCGTGATCGAACTTACGCGCAGCTTGTTCACGCACCGATCAAAAGCTCTGATCCGAAGAAAGATGGACAAAAGCGAAAGCCAATCCAAGCCAATCGTCGTTTTAAAACGCTAACTGACGTGCCGGACAGTAAAATTACACGGAATTCCGGGTAGTGGACAAGCGCCCTGTGGTTGTCAATCATGGGTAGAGTGGTGAATGTTACATGTGTGTAAAGTGATCACATAATCAGCCTATGACAGACAGGTCATAAGCCCTGTAAATGCCCAGACTTCCATATTCTTCTTCATCATGAGATGTCAAAAATGGAAAAGTAATTGGATATATTTTAAAAATTAAAATATATTTATGAATTACTGTCCCTTCAATATAAAATTAACAAGTTTCCATTGCATCAACTATCAGCCATCAAAGCATTTGTTGATCGAAGATGTTGACATTAATTTTAGTAGAGAAGCAGGGCTAAATTAAATTTTAAACATGTACGAAATAAAATTCCACCACATACAAAAAAAGTGTATTTCATAATCTTCTTGAATTGGTAACACTTACTTTTCGACAGTTCTAGGAAGTATCGCAATCCACTGTCCATTTTAATTTAATTGAATTTCAAATCAACAAGTTTTTACTGCATCAACAATCATTCATAAAAGAATTTGTTGATATTAACTTTAACCCTTTCCGGTCCCCAAAAATTAAAAAAAAAAAATCTAGGTAGACAGTAACATTCCAATTGGAAAAAAAAAATGTCCTCTGCTCCACATACTGTTGTAATAGATACGAGTGACAAAAATATAAGCTTAGAATTTAAATAATACTAATGATGAAAAATGTCGAATAACATCCGACATGGGACCTAAGAGGAAAAAATTTATGTCGAATGAGATTCGACATTAGACCAGTAAGGGTTAAGTAAAGAAGCAGTGGTGAATGATACTTTTAACATTAACAGAACAAAATTCCACCATATACATACAAAAAAGTGCATTTCACAGTCTCCTTGAATTGGTAGCACTTACCATTCGACTAGTTCTCGGAAGTCTCGCCATCCTCTGTCCCTGGAGATCAAACAATCGCACCTGCCGATTGTCATGAGGTATGGCAATAAGACCCCCGGAGCTGACTGCGATGCGATTCACGCTCGAATCTGAGCGGATCGTGGCGAGAGCTGAACGCATGTTTCGAAGGTCCCACACCTGTCAAAAAATTGTATTAGTAATTTCGTTAATTGATTCGACAGTCACTTTGTGGTAAAATCTATCCATTTTTAATTAATGTTTTACCTAGTAAATATCACTATTTCTTAAAATCTACTGTGACACGTCTTTCGATGCATTCCGCATCATTTTCAAACACCATATGGTGTTTGAAAATGATGCGGAATGCATCGAAACACGTGTCACAGTAGATTTTAAGAAATAGTGGTATTTACTAAGTAAAACATTAATTAAAAATTATATTAGTACACTAAAAAAAAGACCATATGGTGTTTGAAAATGATGCGGAATGCATCGAAACACGTGTCACAGTAGATTTTAAGAAATAGTGGTATTTACTAAGTAAAACATTAATTAAAAATTATATTAGTACACTAAAAAAAAAGACCTCAGTGTCCACTTCCGTAGTGTAATGGTCAGCATGCTCGGCTACCGTACTGTAGGACCCGGGTTCGATTCCCAGGGGGGTCATATAAAAATAAGTGATTTTTTTTCACTCTAATATTTATTCAATATTACCCTGGACTTGTACTTAAAGCAGAAATCTGATCATCTTTCCTTTATGTGTCAACAATCAGGATAAAGCTGCGTTTATATGATGCACTGCCCTATGCATCATCGGGTGTAGATAAGGGTTTGAAAATAAACCACAAAGAACAGGTTGTGATCTACATCTCCTCTTTGTCCTGTTCCTCATGACTGAACATCTTGAGATACCAGCAATCTAAGATTTATCATTTAATTCTCTTCTTCCTGGTCCTTAGCCATGTGGATAGCAGATAAAAGCGAGAATCCAGTCATCTCTACTATCTGGTCATTCCAATGTGTTCGAAATAATGGAAAAATTGACAAAGACAAATGGTGAAGAACCTAACTTGTATATTCAACATTTGTAACCCTAGCCGACTATGGGATTTGCAACACGTGAAACCAGCACCCCATTATGCATTATTTGGTGGCTCCATGCAGGGCTGGAGGTCCCACCCTTCCGCACCATGTATGAGAGCTATCGCGAGTCTTATTTTTCTTATATTACTAGTTTTGGCCAAACAAATTTTTGAAATATTTACCTTCACAGATCTGTCATCAGATCCTGACACCACTTTATCCTCCCTTGTGAATACTGCTGAAGTCACGCTCCTAAAAATACACAACGAAACATGTATGATTAACATAAAGACCAAATTACACATGAATTAAGGAATCAAAAAATAAATCTTTGATTTATTTCTGGATTCATGCAAATTTAGGTAAAGGAACTTCGCCTAAGGTCTGGGCACTGCTCTCTGCTTGTGCATCTCTATAAGATAAAGTGTGTCACATCACCATATTGCGAATGTGGACAAGATATAAGGGATGCAAACCATACATTCTTTCAGTGTCCGCTCACAACAGAGAAGGGGAACTTTCTGAATAGCTTAACATGGGCAAGAATCCAGCTCCCCACCCAAGTATCTACCCTTCTTTCTGAACCAAATTCTAGAATTGTGGTCATAATTTCTAAAATGATGCAGCTAAATGCATTAAAACTATGAATTTTTTTATTAATTGTTATTAGTTTTTATTCATATTTTGTTTGTAAATTGATATAAAACTTGGCACTGGCAGAAACATTCTTTCACTGGGTGATTGCCGAATATTAATAAAAAAAAACTTACTCTGTATGACCCTGGAACACTGACACCGAGTGGATAGGCTCACGGAAGTCCCAAAGTCGGAATGTTGTATCACGAGAAGCTGTGACCACAAGTCTCTGAGAATAATGAGCAGACGCATGCGTCAACTCGTGATCGTGACCTGGAAATAAATTTAGTAAAAATCACAAAAATCAAGACCTGGAAATAAATACATATAAAAATTTTCAAAATTACTTTTTTTTTTGGCATGTAATTTTGAATGGTCAGTAGAAGATAACTCATGATCGTGAAGGATCATATTATCATATATAATTTTTAATTATTTACCTTGTTTATTATTATGTACAAGGTTTAAAGATCATTGAGTGGATTTTTGATTCTTCTAACTAATTGAATATGTTTTTATTTGAATCTGTGTTAAGAACAGGAGGGATAATCTAGTGTCGGCCAATCAGGAACTTCTCAGCATTTGCTCATTGCTGGGAGGAAACCACGTAAAACTCCTCAGAAGGCGGACTGTTGACTGTCATCACCAGACTTTCCGTTCCACTAGAAGAGGGTTCGGCATTTTGTGTTCTAGATGTGTCATTTAAGTAATGTGTCCTTTAAGTAAAAAGTGTGTCCATTATGTAAATTGTAAGGCTACCCGTCAAGCAGTGCAGCAGCTCTCCGGTTTCCACGTCGTACAAGTTGGCGGAGCGATCCCAGGACGCCGTGATGACCTGGTCGGCGCCGGCTAGCCAGTCTGCGGACACCACCACTCCCGCGTGGCCGCTGAGCTCCAGCAGCGGGGTGCGCAGGCATTCGGGGCGCTCCTCCCCCCCCGCGCCGCCGCACCCGTCCTCGCCCCCCCCGCCCTCCAGTTCCTCCTCGGAGGACTGCCCGCGAAGCTGTAAACCGGTGAGTAGTTGATTTATTGATTTATTTATTCAATATTACCCTAGACTGGTACCTAAAGCAATGGGCTGATAACCTTTCCTTCATGTGTTAACTATCAAGATGACAATGCGTTTATAAAATGGAGTGCCCTATGCACCATTGTAGTACAGATAAGGGTATGAAGAAGAAGACACCACAGTCCCGATAATCCAAACTAATTGGGACCGGACCTTGTTCGGATTAGCTGTTTGTTAGGATTAGCCGAAATAACCGCGATAACGCGGTTGGCAGCAAAAGGTCAGATCTATTGTGTTATAATAGTGGCGTATAGTATGTAGATATACGTTTTCGGAATAGACTACTTTTCTTTATCGATGTAATCATATAATTATATACTAATAGAGTTCACGGATAACAGTTATTACACTACAGTACATATGCCAAATGTTTACTTGGCCAATTAGCGCCTGCACCCATTAATTTTCACAATATATTTTCACCTTTTTACTTGAATATACACATACCAACCCGGCAAACAAATTATCAGTTAGGCAAAATTATATATTAAGCAAACTTCTTTGGCTGTATCAAATTGAGGTTGTGTTAATTTGTTTGTCAAACTCGTTAAAGTCAGATTTTCAGTGCTCTTCAGATTTTTAGACAACTACTAACTAACTAACTAACCATCACGCCGCTTCTCCGCAGGGGTAGGCAGAGAGAATAGAGCGCCACACCACTCTGTCCTTGCAAATATTCTTCGCCTCTTCCACGTTCATGCATCTCCTCATACATACCCGCCGATTGTTACGACTCCTAACCTGACCACTTTCAAGTATTTGGCATACCTGATTGTGCTTAGCATTTAAAAAAATGGATACCTGACTGAACAGAGCCCCGTATCAAGGTATTCATATACATTATTTAAATTATGCATTAATTTGTGAACAAGTATTTGGACATACTCAAAATAATATAAATAAAATAACTGGTCAAATTATAAGCTGCATTAAAAATTTAAAATCATGTTTTCAGTTGAGATACCATTAAAAAAAATATTAAAATTAATTAATGATGTACTTACGGGCAAATCCCAGTTCACGGCTGCTTGCCAAATGTGGGCTGTAGTATCACCGCTTCCTGTGAGTGCAATATCTCTAGTCGGATGGAATCTAATGGAGTTTACAGATCCTGAGTGACCCAAGTATTGAAGGAGACATTTCCCCCATTCAACGCTCCAAACTGAAGCTGAGTAATCTAGAACAAAGATGAATTCCAAAATTAAATTTAAAAAACAATTATTTTTTCTTTGTTCCAGATTTCTGTTAGAACTTATTTATTCCGCATGCAATACCAATGCTAAATTAACCCTAGATTACAGGACATTCGTAAAATTTACGATGGACATCCAATCTGTGGGGAGTACCGAAGCAACACATGTAAAGAATGTAGTGACAACTAGCATGTCTTATATTTTTTTATAACATGATTCTGAGTGGAAATGTTACTGATAACTGTTACAAATAACACATAATGCAAGATAAATACATACAAACATCCTTTTCAAAATGCAAACTAAGAAAGAGACTTTAAAAGAAGGTATTAAAATTAACTTAAATCTGTTATTCAAATCTAATATTCCCACTTCTCCTAGTGCCTATTTCACTTCAAGACAGATATATTATTCTAAGGAACACATTTAAAATAACCGTCAATTATCATACCAGATAAAATAATCTAATTCAATAATATGTTTCCAATCTAAATTAAAAGTCATGCTAACGTAGGTAATGTTTAACCTTCCCTTCCCGGTGTTGTGTACCTAGTACACATTGCTTCCAATAACCATAATATCTTTATAAACACATGTAATAAATACAAGGCTAAGATTTTAGGTATTCTTCCATAACATATTTACGCATTGATTTAAAAAATAATATTAATAATAATCAGAATTTATGGGGTACATTGGAAGTATTATATATATGAACAGCGCCTGAAGAGTGTGCGGGAACCGCGACACTATATTCGTATCTCACTCTTGCATACATGCACTGTGTAAGCGTGAGGAGCTCAAAGCTCAATGTTCTCTAGCTAGCGGTCAGTAGCTCTTAAGCTCCCGACAAGAGCGGACCTATGCTTGTTTCGTGAGCGTTGTCAGATGGTTTTTTTAATGCCTTCAGCAAATAAATCTAAATTATCATAATTTTTTACTTCATTTATAATTAATAAGGGGATTAGCTATGAATGTCCGTATTTTCCAATTTAAAATTGCTAATTTTTTATTGTGTGGTGACTACCCAACACCGGGATGCGCGTTATATTTTAGCACTGGAAGGAAAAGGTTAAAAAAAATTATACCTGCTGAGGCTGTTCCAACGAGGAGTTGACCGGGTCGGGCGCAGGTAACTTCCCAAATTCCATCTTTGTGTCCCGTGAATTCTCTTACTAGTTGGCAGCTGAAGTTAGGAGCCTTAAAGCTAGAAACTATTTTACTAGTTTGTACTTTGAGTTTATGACTAGCCTTCACTTTTTGAGAACTTTGGGGCACTGGAAAACATTCAAACATAACGTAATAAAATATTTTATAATAATTTTTGTTCACCAATTATTAAAAGTTCACTAGGATATATAATTGTGTCCTTCTATATCAAAAGCAGCCACGTGTATAATTGACAAATTGGAAGAAAAAAAAAGGTTTTTGTTTTTTTGCATACAAGCATTTAAAAGAGAAACAACAGGAAGGGATTTCAAATAAGTATTATTATTCATAATATTGTATCGGGCTGTGGTCCCGTGGTCAGTGTCGCGGATTCTTAATAATAATAATAATAAATTTGGATAACTTATATAGCGCCATTTTTGTAAAATACTACCTCAAGGGCGCTTCACTGTGAATGAATTGGGAAAAATATTATGGTGGAAATGATTTAACAAACAAATGTGTTTTTAGTTTTTTTCTAAAGATCATCTCACTTCAACTATTTTTAACCATTGGTGGAAGAGCATTCCACGCCATCGGCCCCGCAACAGTAAAGGCACGCTCGCCAAATTTAGTGCTTAAGTCAGAGTTTCTCGATTTGAGCCCACTGTACCACAATTTGATAGCAATTTCTAATAATGAGCCGCTTAGGCTCACAGAAATAGAATGAAATTGAAATATTTGTATAAATAATAAAAACACAAGTATTTTTCTTTAAAAAAAAAAAAAAAAATATATAGAATTTTGGCGCTTCTTAAATTGCAAAAATTTTAGTTCTACAGATGTTGACGATAAAATTAGAATACTTAAAATGTGTATTTGGCTGGTTTTGGTGTCAGGACATAATTCAACAATGTAGAATTCTATTGACATATATTTTTTCACTTCTATTTAATATGAGTAGTAAAAAGGTTTTATATATTTATGTGAATATTAAAAAATTATTGAAGATTATTATTAGTAAGAATACTTAAATTGTGAATTTGGCTGGTTTGCCATAATTTAACACAATTTGTCACATAATTTTTAAATGTCTTTTGAGAAAAAGTATATATTTGTTATACATATTTTTCATAAATTTTTATTAAATATAGGTATCTACATTTTCTTTATTTGCATGGATTAGTTTTGAGAATTTTTACTGCATAATTAACAATTGTATGACTGAATTATGATAATATTTCTATTAATTATAAGTTACAAATTTTGCTGAAGCCTAATTAATACCCTCACAACATTTGTAGTTATCGAGGTACTGCTGTAACTTTTATGTATGTAGTGTAGCTGTGATGATTCATTGAATTGTCAATTCTCTGTAATAACTTAATACCCTCTTAATGACATGTCATTAAGGAAGGGATTTCAAATAAGTATTATTATTCAATACATGTATTGTGTTTAGTGACAGTTCAGAAATAGTAATACCCAGTAATAAGGATTTATTTTGTAAATTATATCCTTAATGACTTTTGGCCTTTATTAACTAACTGAATGAAAATTTTCCAAGAACCGAAATGTATACAAAAAACCCAAATCCAAGGTACTCCTGTGTATACTTGCCATATAAATAATAATAGGTAGGAAATATCTGTAGGTATAAGATAAAATATTTTGAATACAAAATGTCAAATTTCAGGAGGAAAACGTAGTACTAATATAATGTTTATTAGGAAACAACTTATTTCAACTTAATTAAGTAGGTACGAATTACAGTCATGTTTAGTTTATAATAAGTAAAATGCTGTATAATGTGAGTACATATTTGAGTGTACACAAAATAATTTACAAGTTTACTTTAAAAAGGTCAACTAAAATCACTAACTTATCTCTCATTCACATTTGTAGTCCTAAAATATGGGCGGATTTGTTTATTTGATTAATAACCAGTAAAACCTTTATTAATAGATTATAGAGGCTTGTTTGCAGGTAGGATAGGGAAAGTAAATTTGAAAAATACATCACAAACGCACAGATCAATAGAAAAAAATATTTTTGAATTCGCTTTGGAATTGGCGGAAATCGAACCTGCGATGCCAGTGTCGTAGTCGAGGTTTTACCCATCTACACCACTAAAAAATATAAATGTTTTTGAGCACTAAGTATTTTACTTGAGTTTTCTCAGTAAAATTTCAGAGGCAATGATATTTTCTTGTTTGGGTAAAACGTTGACAGTGAAAATATGATTTTTGTTATTAATTTACAAATTATGGTGACTCCACAGGCCCCACGCTCATAGGAAAGTAAAGAAAACATAGTATTTATGCAAAGAAACTCTTACAAGTTGTATTATAAAATATGTATAACTCAATGTCATTCGATGAATGTCATCATGAGTATGTATGTAATTATTGATTTGTATGATGTTTCTCTGACCTTTTGAAGGTTGCCGTGCATAATTGAATAAAATAGATAGTAAATTAATTGATTCGGAAGCAACTTTATGATACATTTAATAAATTTTAATTATTATGTTTATTTTTGTAACATTTACCCGATAAAGAGGTAACATACCTTAGTATTTGAATAGAAATTCGATAAATTTCAAATGATAATTTTATAAAATCAGACCAATTAAAAATTTGACTATGGTAAATAAATGATTTGTAAAAAAATAATTTACGTTAAGAGAAATATCCCAAAAAAATCACATATAACAATGTGACCTTTAAGAATATAATGAAAAAAACAAGGATAGGTAGAATCTTAGATATAGTTTGAAGATTTGTTATTGTAACTTAAAATTATTAAATACTGCTTGGATAACAAGTGAGATGTACTCATTTAATATTAAAAATTATGATTTTTATAGATGAGATGACTAAGTATCTTTTACATAACATAAAAACAAGACAAAGTATTTTTTAAGAACCAAGATTAGCATATAAACAAAATGCGAACAAGGAAAATGTATATTTAAATATTTTTGAAATACTCACATTTCTGCTTTGGTGGTTTACCTTGAACGTCAAAATCTACCGTGTCGATATTTGGTTTTTCTCCTCCATATGCCTCTCTTTCTAGTCTTTCACTTAAGACTTCTATTTTTTCTTGCACTAAAATAAGGAGATTTTCATTTAATTTATTTATCACATTTTTTACTGCTATAATACCATACAATTTGAGTCAAATGATATAGACCTAAAACTGAGAATACTCCTCATAAAGACCTATGTATGGAGTGTCTTGATGTACGGCTGCGAGACATGGTGCCTATCCGAAAGGGATAAGCGGAAACTAGAGGCTTTTGAGATGTGGTCCTATAGAAGACTCTTAAGAATTTCCTGGAGAGACCACATCACGAATGAGGAAGTTCTTCAAGGAATCAAAGGAGGAAGGCACCTGCTCAGGACCTTGTCCGAAAGGCGTACAAGATAAATCGGCCATGTAATACGTCAAGAAGGTCTCTTGCATGCCATAATGGAGGGTATGACCGAGGGGACAAACTCTAGGGGACGCCCACGCCGAGAGTACCTGGAGGACCTGTTGGTGGACGTGCGCTGCTCATCATATGCAGATTTCAAAAGAGCCGCACAAGGGAGGGAAGAATGGAAGAGAAGAATAGAGGAAATTGCTGCAAACCAATCCCAGGATTGAAGCTGATCACCTTTCCTTCATGTGTAAACGATCAAGATAACACTGCGTTTATATGACGCAGTGCCCTATGCACCATTGGGTGCGGATAAGGGTTTTATTATTATTATTATTATATGGTAAAGAATATTTAAATGATGTTTGAATATTTTTTTTCAGTGAGTTCCGGGACCTTCTTTGTTAAAAAAAGTCCTGGATATAACAATAAAAAAACCATTTAAAATATAAATTTATACTGCTTATTAAAAAAACATAGATTTGTGAAACATAGGTACATATGGCAGGTATATAATACAATATTAATTAAAATTAAACTCACAGTTTAGGTTCTCCGTGTACAGAATATCAAATTCCTTTTCAATTTGGGAGAATAATTCGTGCAATCGTGCCCGAAATACAGGTGGTATGGAGCATTCTGAATCTTGGTCAAACTTAAATAAATTGGGCATAATGTCCGAACCCTCCGCTAAACTCTGGAGCCTTCTCTTACTAGACTTCATATCTAATGGTGCACTTTCTTTTCAAGGGCAATCTGAAAAGTGAGTTTATCTAATGAATAAATGATTTCTTGTCAAGGCCAATATCCAGGTAAAAATAAACAAACCATTTGTTTATTCCAAATGACAAGAAAATAACTAGTAACAGTTTCACTTCGACTCGATGTTATTTAATGGTGTGAATACAAAATCAAAACTCACCGATTGTTATGTGAAATAAGGCTTTGAATAATAACTTAATTCATACTAAACTTTTGTAGTTAGCGATTGACATTGTTTGACAGGCGCGGATGATTTTTCCTTTTGACAGATAAGAAAATTGTCTATGGTGTGCCAGTTTTTTTTAAATGTTTTTATTCAGCGATCGAAAACCGTTTTTGAAAGAATTTTAAAGATGTTTATCAAGCTTTGAAAAATTGTTTAGAAAAAATAACGAATAATTTATTTAAACAAAAAGTTATTTGCAATTCTTAAAACACAGTAAAGTCATTATTTATTACTGATGGTGTATTGCTGTCAGAAATAAATTTTTATTTGATTTTCGTTCTAATGGCAATTCAATGTTACGTTAAAAATTTAATTTGACCTTCCTTTTAAATACTTACAAACACAATCAAACACAATCAAACAACTAACAACATGAGTTAAAACACTTTTGTTTTGTTTTCAAATTTAAAGTAAAAAAGTTGAAATAACAATATTGTTATTTTGTATTTATTGATTTGGCGTTTAATTTGTAGAACTCTATTTTAATTTGTGTATTAATTTTAAATCAAACACAGATTTTTTGAGTCTGCCAAATTGACCAAAAAAAAAACACACTCAAAAACACATAAAAAATTATATTGTGACAATCGTTAGGGCGTTATCAAAATGTGAAGATGAAATGGACTGCGGTCCTTATGTAGACAAACAATTCTAAGTGACAGTTTTTTAAATAATATATGGGAGACAACAGTAGCTAATGGATAATTTTTTTATGTGTTTTTGTTAATAAAATACAATTTAGTAGAAAATCTATGTTTGATTTGAAATTAATACATAAAACAACAAAATCGTTTCAAGAAGAACAAAAACAACGTTAAATAAATTTAACATTTTATATATATTTATTAATACTATTACATAAGTAGTATATTTTCATTGGGAAAAGCTTAGAAAAACATTTGATATACTTGTTTTTTTGACAAATCGTTTGATTATTCAATTGTTTTGAAATAAAATTATATAATTAGAAAATGGGGTAAAGGTTTAATTATTTCAATGCACAAACTATATAAACTAGATATACTGATAAAATAAATTAAATTCAAATATTGAAGGTAGCTAAATTAACTACATTGATACAAGAATAGTGTTTCAGCAGATCGTCCTCCATGATTGATATACTATAAATAGAGGGTGGAGGGTTGAAAAGTTGTTTTTAGAAGATTCTAACACTGTAATAATTATTTTTCAATATTTCTGGTTAACATTTGTTTATGGCAATTTTTTCTAAAAAGTTAAGGAACATTTTCCTCTCTAAATATTGTTATTAAGCAAAAGGCCTTGGTGTAAGGTGGTGTAATAAATAATTTGCTTATTTTATGGGCATTATTTGAGTTTAGGGCGTTGTGATGAGGCTTTTATGAAACAAAGCCTGAAAACGCCCCATATCTAGAAAAATTGGCATTTATTGTCTATGAGGCAAACATGGCGGGTGAGTGAATAGGCGCTTCGGGACTCTGCAGTTATTATAAATTCGTTAATTATTGTCGCTAATCGTATTGCTTTGTTGCAGATTTGTACGCCAAATATTGCTGTACTTATTGTCAAGAAGAAATATCCGGATTGCGAGTCCGGTGCTCGGAATGCCCGGATTTTGATATCTGCCTACTGGTGAGTAGTGACGTCACTGACATGCGTCGCTTTCAGTTCGCGGCAGATTCGAATGTTTTCAAATTTCAAACTTCTTATGATTTTGTTTTAGTGTTTTTCTGCTGGAGCCGAAATAGGAGCACATCGAAATGACCACTCATATCAGTTTATGGTATGCCAAATTTTACATTTGCCTTTCTTTATAATAAATTCTAGTTTCGTTCTGATTTGGAAGAACTGATGACGTTTTGTATTTGATCAGGATTCGGGAACTGTGGGTATATTCCAAGGGCGAGGGAGCTGGTCGGCCAAGGAAGAAGTCCGGCTTCTGGATGCAATAGAACAGTTTGGTTTTGGAAATTGGGAAGATATTTCCAAGCATATCGAGACCCGGACTCCTGAAGGTATTATATTAGTAAATATAACTGTAAAACCTGTAAGGATTATTCTAAAATGGAAATCAGAAAAGTCTCGGTTATGCTAATTTAAAAATTATCCAACTAATTTTAGCTTGTTTTCATACTACTACCATTTACAGAAAAAGTTATTTATTTAATCAACAGGTTCAGAATTAACACAATATAAACATTACCCACAGTTTTTTTAATCAAATGTTTTTATTTACCTTTATTTGGAACATAATATAATAATAAATGATGTATCATTTTTTACTGGTATTTAATGAATAGCAAATTTAAAATATGTTTATTAGTAATCAGATGGAATCAGAAAATCATATGGTTAAAAAAATATTTTTAGTTATTATTTACAACTTGTTAAAAATAAATAAATTTATAACTCAACAAATCTGTCTGGCACTACAAAATAAAGATTCAATTATTTGGAAACTGGGTTTGAGTTTCTAATTTCCACAACAGTGCTATTTATAATTTACAAACAAATAAATAAAACACTTTTTTTTAACTTGAGCATTATATTGTTACGACTAGTTTTAAAAGCTACTAATAGTTTATATCCAAACCCGTAGATGAAAGCATGCTTAGTTTCCGAAACTAGTTGTAACAATATAATACTTAAGTGGTAAAAAACAAGTATTTATTTATAATTTAATCATGTCTTACCAATATAATTTTATCAAGTGAATGCTGAAATAATGAAAAACAATAAAAAACAATAATTAAAAAAAAACCCCTTATTTTCACCCCAATGGTGCATAGAGCACTGCATCATATAAATGCTGTGTTATCTTGATCGTTAACATATGAAGGTGATAAGCCCTTCGCTTCAGGTACCAGCCCAGGGTAATATTGAATAAATATTAGAGTAAAAAAATCACTTATATTTACTTGACCCCCCCCTGGGGATCAAACCTGGGACCTCCGGAACGGTAGCCGAGTGTGCTGACCATTACATAAAACATTCATAATTTTAAATAATAATACTGTAATAAGTTGATACGAATTTCCTTTATTAATTAAAAACTAGATATTTGAAAAATTGTCAATTTTCAATCAGACTAATGAAAATTGAAATTTTCAGAAGCGAAAGATGAGTATATCAGTCGCTACCTGGAGGGCAGTATCGGGCGTGCCACGTGGGGCGGGGTGGAGCCCCCTTCGCAGCCGGCGCCGCCCCCACAGGGCGAGGACGCGGGCCCCCTGGGCTCCTCCGCCATGTCCCGCCTGCCCCCCCTGGCACTCACGTCCGAGGAAGCCTCACAGCTGGGGTACATGCCCAACAGAGATGACTTTGAGAGAGTAAGACACTTGACTAAAATGTCTTCTTCTTCTAACTCCTGCGCTTCGGGGACCAGTCCAGGGAATATTAAATAAATATTAAGAGTGTAAAATCACTAATCTATTTTCACCCCACCCGAACCCGAGACCTCCAGCACGGTAGCTAAACATGCTAACCATCACACCACGGAGACGGAGTAAAATTTAAGACCGCAATATTTTCTTTTATTTTTTCTTCTGTGCGTGTCATGTCAGGTCCCCCTGACGTTGACTATTATTTTTATTTATTTTTTATTTGTATACATTTATTTAAATCACAATTTTTACATATTTAGAACATTTTATTATTTATTTTTGCAGAGAACCACCAAGCCACCTTGTGTGTCTTGTCGGTGGAGTTCTTTTTTAATACATTTTTTATTGTTTTTAACGATTTTAACCTAATATACACACAAACAAGAGAAAAAAATCAAGAATATAATTGATTAATTAAGAAGTAATTGTCATTGTCTTGGGCAGCCCTAAACAGCGCCTCGACGGTCCTGATCTCCATTCAATCTCATATATTCCGGAGCCAGGAGATCTGTCTTCTACCCACACCTCATCGAGCCTCTTATATTCCCTTTTACGGTTAGGTGCAATATAGCTCGTACTTCTTTCCTCTTAGCACATGCCCCAGATAGGACACCTTCTGGACCTTAATATCAGATAGCAACTGTCACCCTGCTCTTGCTCTTTGGAGCACATTTGCGTTGCTGACCATATCGGTCCATGGAATGTGTGAATGAAAATATGAAAATTTTATTTTTTAAATTATAATATACAAATATTGTTATGTATGACAGTAAAATAGTAAAAAGTATCTCAGAAGCTAAATAAAAAACGACTTGCAATTAGCAAAAGGTAATGTTCTGGCTGTAAAATGTATGACAATGATGTACAGTGCATTTGTATCATTGTCTTGTCTCTCAGTTACTTCATTTGATAAAAGTTAGTTTATCAATTATGAAGTTGTAAATCAAAACTTTTATATCAAAATTTTAATTATGAAAATACTTTTTTTATGTATTCAATTCATTTCAAACATTAGCCCACTTTTTGAAAGTACCCTGTGATTATTCGGTCACTGCACACTTTCAACTTAACTTGAATGAGTAGTTTGCTCATGCCACACTTCAAAGAAATGATTGTCGCAACACTTTCTTTAAAAAACATTCATTTTTGAAATGGCCTGTTTTATGTCATGTCTAATTTAGCTTTTAGTACATTAACAGGCTTATTGCTAAAATGTTTATGGATGATTACATGTTTATTTTTTTACTAACAGGAGCATGACCACGAAGCAGAACAGATTATTTCATCCCTGTCTTTAAATACAGAAGATGATGACCTTGATATAGGTAAATTAATTTTATGTTTATTCTTCGTATGCGAGAAAGATAGTTCTGAATGTGAGTAATCTCTATTATGAGAGCAGACATTTGAGTATTGGAACAGTTACTGGGGAACATGTATTGTGATTCTGAAATAAAGTAATATGTCACAGGTATATGTATAATCACCCTGGGACATATCCTGCTTCCTAAAATATATATTGCATTTTTTATGTCGTTTTAATACTGAACATACATATTTAAATGCACTTTACATGTATTCTTTTTAATTCTTTCACGCTGTGAGTTGTGTAATAGGAATGTTTTTCATGTGACAGGCCCTGCGGCGTAGTTGGGTAGATGCTCAACTGCGAAACTGGCGTCGCGGGTTCGATTCCCGCCAATTGCAAAATCATTTCAAGAAAGATTTATTTCCATTGGTCTGGGTGTTTGAGATGTATTTTTCACATTTACCTTCCCTATCCTTACTATCCTACGTGCAGACAAGCATCTAAAATATACGCTTTGCGCTTTCCTTTAAAAAAATTAAAATGTCGAGCAATAAAACAATATCAATGATTAACATTTATTTTAAATTTAGGTTCATCCACCGTTGGGTTCCGGAATTATGTCAAACTTTTTTCCTGTATTTTTGCAAATGTGTTGTGTAGTTAAAAAATCACAATAAAACAGGATATTTTTATTAATTGTAACTGCAGACAGTTGGTAAAATTACATATTGAATTGTTGGGTAATATATACTAAATTAAACACTGTTAATGGATTGAATTCTACTTTATTTACATATATGATATGTGACGCGTTTCGTCTTATTAAGACATTATCAAACACTTCTTTCATTTTGTCTTATTAAGACACTATCAGAGTGTTTAATAATGTCTTAAGACGAAACGCGTCACATATCATATATCATTGTCGTACAGGAGAAAGTGACCAAGTGCAATTTTTACAAAAACGTGATCAATGACTATTTGGTATCTTACTAGCTTAATATTTCTCTGAAAAAAATCCCAAAGGATTTTAAACTTGGAAGTATAATATTACTATTATTATTATTATAGGACTTGTTAAAAATGACCAACTGGATTGATGTTTATTTTCTTGCCAAGCAAAAGTGACTTCAATGGCCCTCCTAAACATTTTACGTTTTGTTAGTTGGTTACTTTCTCCTGTACGACTACAATATGTGTTTAGAATTCAATCATTTAACCGTGTTTAATTTTGGACATATTACCCAACAAGGATATTTTTATTTGAAACGTACTTCTTCTAATGAAAAAAAAAATTAATGATGGCCATCTTTGTTCCATCCTATGGCAGTGGAACCCAATTAACTTTAAAAGTTTAGTATAGTTGGAAGTGATGTAGGCAACCACAGTTTAAAAAATTTGGCAAAACTTATCACATAATTAGACTGTAATTAGTGAATGTCAGAATTTCAAACAATTGTGTAATTGTGGTTTGTTTTTTATTATTAGCCCTCAAATTGTCCCAAGTGGATATGTACACCCGGCGCCTCAGAGAAAGGACGAGAAGAAAGAGGCTAGTTCGGGACTATCAACTTGTTTCAACCTTCTACACAAATCTCAAAAACAGAGGAAAAATTGTGGCTAAGATGGTCAAAGAAAAAAAGTAAGTATCTGCTTCTCTTTGAATCATAGCATATTTTATGTTGCAGCTAATCACAGCTTGTAGCATTGATTAACCCTTTGCAATGAATATCCCACCCTACATATATGAGGAGCTTTATTCTATAAGGCATATTTTTATGCAGTAAAAGTATAAAAATAGAACTTAAGTTAAGGTAGTGGTTTTATTTGAGAAGTTGTTTGTTATGATTTTGTATTAAAAATAATTTTCGACGTTATTTTGTTAAGAGTTTTTGGTGAAATGTTGTATTGAATAGTAGATTTTAAACCCTTTTTTTTAATTTACAGAAGTTTTGTATTAAAATAATGTTGTAGAGGCCAGAATTTCAAAATTATTTTATAGTTTATGCCGAAATTAAAGTTAGCATTGTTTGAATTAATGATCTTTTATTGTGCTAGTCTTTAGAGAGTTTATTCTTTGATATCCGGATTTATTTTTCATGTAATCTTGGTCATAAATCAATTAAAGGGCCAATCCAAGCACATAAACACATTTGAGAATGCTAAAATACATTTGATATTAAAATTAGCTTAGGTAATCAGTAATCATATTGATGACCAAATGAATTTATCACTTAACCACTGTTTTATGGATGCAGATGAAGGTGATTTCTAGACCGTTAAAACAACATAAAATAATTTGGACTACATAGCTAGAATTAACGCCTCTGTAGTGTGATGATCAGCACGCTCGGCTTACGGTAGCCGGGGGACCCGGGTTCGATTCCCAGGGGGGGGGGGGCAAATAAATATAAGTGATTTTTCACTCTAATAGTTATTCAATAACTATTAGATTGGTATCCCTAGACTGGTTGGTATCTGAAGCGCAGGGCTGATCACCTTTCCTTCATGTTCTAACGATTAAGATAACACTGCTTTTATATAGCGCAGTGCCCTATGCACCTTTAGGTGCGAATAAGGATTAAAGGAATTAGAAAATTATCAAAAATATGTAGTATTATTCCTTGTACTTGTACTTCCTTGTACTTGTTAAATTTAAAGTGATATTTCCGTTTTGCAGAGATTTCACAGACCGTCTGCGTCCGTTCACACGCTTCTCGTCGCGGGCGGAGCACACCTCAGTGGCGGGCGCATTGTGGCGCGAGCGTGAGCTGCGCGCGCGCCTCGGGGAGCTGGCGCGCTACCGCCGCCACGGGCTCACGCGCGGGGAGGAGTGCGCCCACTTCGAGAGGCACGCCGCCGCGCGACCTGCCACGGTGACGCTCGCGCAGCGCATGGCGGTACACGCAAACGCTACACACACGCTTTACGCCTCAAACAATCGGCCAAAATCAATGTTAAATATTTTATCCAGATCAAATTTTATGTATGATTCTGGCTGAGAATCGGTATACGCCAATGTGCCCACTCTACTCTGACTGGAGAACTGTCTCTATCTTAGGCAATATTACATTTCCACTGTCAGTGGTTTTACAGTAAATCTTAACATTTCCTTCAGCAATAATTCTAATTCCACTGTGAATGGGTTATACAGTAAATTTCAACATTTCCTTCAGCAATAATTCAAATTCCACCGTGAATGGGTTATACAGTCAATTTCAACAGTTCCAACAACTGCAATAGTTCAAATTCCACCGTGAATGGTTATACAGTAATTGTAAAACGGTTCCGACAGCGAAAGTTCAAATTACAAATTACAAATAAAAGGGTAAGAATAGAGTAAAGAAATTTTCACATTTTTTGAAAAACGCTTCAGAAAAAAAATTATTACCAATTTTAAATGCATTTTTTATTCAAAAATATGAATTTCTCTTAAAATATTGCCATGCATAATTTTGTATTTGGAAAGTGATTAAATAATTTTTTTCAATTGTGTAAAAATAAGCTTTTCCAAAAAAATCTCAGCCAGGTATATAATTAATAAAATTTTTTTTTTCTATGACCAGATTTTTTTTTATCTGGGACTTATCTAGTCCTTCCAATTTACCATCAGATTTCTATTTTTGGCCGATTGTGCGGGGTGTTTTTTTTATCAATAGAAAAACGACAAATGGACTGCATAGTAATTTAATAATTTATTTTTTTACTGAAATGAATTAATTTTCTAAGTTCTTTTTAAAGTCATGTTCCATTTGTTAGTCGTTCTATTGCGTCATTCGACTACATTTATTTAGATAACATCTCATAATCATCTGTTTGGTTCAAGAGTTTTTTTTTCTTTATATGTATTATCCCGCATGTTTTACATCTTAGTGAACTCATTATTCCAATATACCTTCATTTGACATTTCCTATATTCAATTTTATTTCTAATCATTCTCTATCACCATCTCATTCATTTTAAATTAATTTTGCTTATCATGAACACAAATGCTTAAAGCTTCAGCCATGCTTTAAATTTGAATTTGTAACAAAATAAAATAATCGTTTAGGATTTTAAATATTTTAGCTAGAATGGTGGTGGATGGTAGCAAGGAAAACAATTTAATTGGCTAAACAATTAATTTATTAATTTCTGTATGAAATAATATGATCGTAATTCATTCCGCATGTCAAAATCCCAAGGGAATATCAAAATCAGAGTATTTCACAGTTAGTCAAAATCGCTCTGGTATTAAAAGGAGACTTATAATTTGTGTTTCTTTTCGATTATTTTTACTATAAAATAAAAATAAGAATTAAGTGCAACATGTGCCTACTTTTCTTTATGTGGATGTTAGACATTTATTTGATTATTCCTCTTATATAAAGACTGAATGAAGCAAAATATATTCAGGTTTTTAAATGCTTACACTTTGACACTACGTATAAAAACTCAACAATGTATGTGGTTGTGCTCCGATATACAGAGTTTAAAGCTCTGCCAAACATTTCACTCTTTTTAATATGTCATCTGTATAAAAGTAAAACTCATCATATACAGAATTTAAAAAAAGGTATCTATTTTTTTTGCGTTTTATATACATTTTTTGTTTTAGTTTCAGATTTTAGAAACATATTATTTTTATTTAAAAAAAAGTCCTTTATTCAAACACAGAGATTAGGTATTAGCCACACCACAATAAAAAGTGACCTTTAAAGGGCGTAATTCATGTTGAAATTTGACCTTCGGATTCTAAATACTTTAAAATACTACTACTGAGTCTTATCTACACCCAATGGTGCATATGATACTGCATTAAATTTATGGAATGTTCAGTTGATTGTTAATTGCATGAAGGCAAGGTGATCAGTTTTTCACTTCAGATACCATTCCAGGGTGGAATTTGAGTGAAAAATCACTGCTATTTATTTAGACCCTCCTGGGAACTCCAGCTCGGTAGCCAAACATGCTATCCATTTAGCTACCGTTCTATAGATCAGTGCTCCGCAACCTTTTCCCACCTATGACACACCAAAATTCTTCCTAGAATTCTGCGGCACACCAAAAGCTAAAATATATAGTTAAAAAATATAGACCATTGAAAATACTACTTTGTTAAAATAATTATTCTTTCCTACATTTCAAAATAGACAAAATTATTAAAATTAATTTGTCATTGAGAATATTCATCCATTCAAACCCTTATCCGCACCCCAATGGTGAATAGGGCACTGCATCATAGAAACGCAGTTTTATCTTGATCGTTAACACATGAAGAAAAGGTGATCAGCCCTCCGCTTCAGGTACCAGTCCAGGGTAATATGGAATAAATATTAGAGTGAAAAAATCACTTATATTTATTTGACCCCCCTGGGAATCGATCCCGGGACCTCCAGAGCAGTAGCCGAGCGTGCTGACTAGTACACTACAGAGGCGGACAGAATATACATAGTGAATAAATTTAAAATGTCGAATACATTAATTTGACCGCGGCGCACCTGTATACGGCTCGTGGCACACCGGTTGCGGAGCACTGCTGTTGATGATGAGTTTTACTATTCAACTGATGATGTAATAGCGCATGTAATTTAGTGAATAAATAGATTCCATTGTGTATGATAGAATTCCTGTTGTAACATTAAACGGTTGTGTTAGGGTAGCAGTGGATGCACAGCTCAAGCGACACCCAGTCAGCGAGATCTCAGTCCAACACACCTTCCAAACCAAAGAAAAAGGTCAGTACATAATACTTTTGTCTATCTATGGAAATTTCATCAATTTTATACTCATATCATGAAAAGATTGTCAAAATTGTTTTATACCGGAAACCAACGATTCAAGACAAAATTTCTTTATAATTACGAAGAATAATAATTATAGTCTCGGGAAAATTGGGTGATCTATCATCCTGAATAATCAGAATATTGGAAAAGATACTGGATAGATATTTATTTTTGTGAACATTTTTTTCATGCTATTTTCTTCGGTCCTATGACAGTAGCATTCTAAAACCTAAATTCACTAAAACACAGTTTTAGAGCATTGTTATCGTACCGTGTTACAAGCCGTCAATGAATTTCAATGCCCAACACTTCCAATGAGAGAAATCGGATCACTTCCTTCTGTTATTTCTCGGTGTAAACTGCCAACAAAGCAACCATGTTTAGATCAGTCGTTGGATCACCAAGGAAAATTGCACGATCAAGATCAAACCATCCTCATATGAGCTCAGTATGTACTGCAAACTCTAAGCATGTACAGCCTTGGCCAAATGTATTAGGGACCCCCTACATAATTGGTTTATGTCTTTAAATACTGCAACTCTTGGAATTCTTGCAATTTTATTGTATTTTGATGGATTTTACTTTGTACTTATTACCTGCTATCCCGACCCAGGACACTAGGGGGCGTGGTTTATTAAAAAATACTCTTTTTACTAATTTCAAGGGCCAGTTTTATGTGTGAAACATTGCTCTCCAGTTATTTTAATCAGTAAAAAAGTGCATTTTGTTTTTGTACTTTTCATTAAGGCTTTCATTATTTTATATTAAAATTCCAAAAAAACCTGATTTGAGTGAAACTGAGTGGTCTCAAATAATTTAATTGAATTCAGAAGAGTTGATCCGAGTAAAAATAGCTAAAAAAATTAAATGCTCACAGTGTGCGGTCCAATTATATTTTTTGAATCTGGTTCTTATAAAAACAGTCCAATACTGCCAGAAAAAGGATCACTTCAAGTCGCAAGGCTGTATATGCAAAAAGCAGTGAAATAAACCAAAATATAAAATAAACAACACGCTTCGCCCTTTGTCACTTAATTATATAAAGATGTGTAGATATTTGTTGTGGTAAAATGGGTAATCACAATGTATCTGATTGCATATTACAGAGAAGGAGAAAGCGCCTCAAATTCCACCAGCCCAAGGTGCACACGGGACGCAAGTACCGTATGTGGATGCTGCAGAAGGCGATCATGCTCCAGCGTCAGCAGCAACTTGTGTAGCGCTAACTCCCACCTACTCAACAACACGGAACAACAGGTCAGTCTGATACTCTCGTGCATAGGCTTTCCTTCCCACTATCCATCATTCATTCGCACAATGTGTAGAATTAATGTACAAAACACAGCAGAAACTGACTGCCAGAAGACTATTTCCTTGTTTCAGAATATGTACATTTATAATACAGTAGCCCTCTTTGTTAGTCGGGGTTGTATTTCAAGAAATAGTTGGGAATGTCTAGGTTTTACTTTCGTTTAATGAATTGCCCTTTTACATATAATAATATTAATAATAATAATCTTGGATGATTTATATAGTGCCATTTTCGTAAAAAAAAAACCTCAAGGGCGCTTATACAGATGTGGATTATAATATGAAAATGATAAGAGATAAAAAGATATAATAATTAAAACCCTTATCCGCACCCCAATGGTGCATAGGGCACTGCATCACATAAACGCGGTGTTATCTTGATCATTTACACATGAAGGAAAGGTGATCAGCGCTCCGCTTCAGGTACCAGTCCAGGGTAGTATTGAATAAATATTACAGTGAAAAAATCACTTATATTTATTTGACCCCCCCTGGGAATCGAACCCGGGACCTCCAGAACGGTAGCCGAGCGTGCTGACCATTACACTACGGAGGTGAACAAAAAGACATAAAGAGATAAAAAGATATTAAAGAAAAACATGGTCAATCGGCTGAAGTCTGAAGGGGGGAAAGTGGAACCGCCGTATTATTGCGCCTACTTCTTGTTCTTCTTGTTAAACAACAGAATGTGTTGATCTTGGAAACATTTTCATATAAATATCATTTCCAAACAAATTACTTTAATCCATTTAAGTTTCAAGGTGATCCACATAAAATTCTCAAATTTCATTGAGAATCTTATGTGGATCAACAATCAAATAAAAATGTATGTATCATCCCTAAAATATGCAAAACTGTGAATGAACATTCTGCAAATACATACTGGGTGAATACTGGATATTCGTTTTATAATATTAACAGACTTTAATATACTTTTCTACTTCTATCCCGCCCAAAACGGTACATGGGGGCACCCATGGGCACCCAAAATTGGCATAGGTGTAATAAACTCAAATCGCTAATTGTGTGAAGGAAAGATTAGTCCTGCGCTCTAGAAACTTAGTAGAATCAGGAGCGGAATATATTTAAACGGTTACGGATGTTCTGAGTGACAGCTAAGGGTGAAGGACATTAGTACTAAATGGGAAAGAAAATGGAGAATGAATAGTAGGTAGGAAATTGAGATTACCAGCTATGGTAGGGCACTCTGGGTTGCATATCTGTACAGTATATACTGTTAATGTATACCGTACAACTTTTAACCTCTAACCTCCCCCAACCGTAAGGCCATGTGATGGCCACTACCACTGAAATGTCCTGCTTAACACATTGTTGTTGGGTGATTTTTTCATCAACTCCAACCCTAATTAGTATTTACTAAATGTGTACTTATCACTACTAACTTAATCACAAGTAACTACAAACCCAATTCTGAACTGTACAATGTTTTCATTAATTGATTCGGCAGTCACTTTGTGGTAAAATCTATCCATTTTTAATTTATGTTTTACTTAGTAAATACCACTATTTCTTAAAACCTAATGTGACACGTGTTTCGATGCATTCCGCATGTGTCACAGTAGATTTTAAGAAATAGTGGTACATATTTACTAAGTAAAACATTAATTAAAAACTGTACAATGTTGTTTGACATCTCGCGCTCTAACAAAAATCAGCAAATATAATGCTTATAAGCGTACCCCTCTCTACGTATGTAAAAGAAGCCTGTAAGCCAACAATGTGTTAAGAAATTTCTTTTGGATGTTTTTATTACTAGTTAATTTAATTTTGTTAATCTGTCCAGATTTGCACGTCCCTCAACTTGCCCCCCCTCCAGTACATCACGCTGAAGACAGTCCTGCTGCGGAGCCCGCGCTGCGCCCCCCGCGCCGCCTCCCCCCCGCCCCCTGACCACTCCCCCGAGGGCGTGGTCTCCCGCTACCTGCGCGCCAGCGGGTGGACCGCCTCGCCGCCCAGCTGACCCGACCAAGAGTTCTACCTGCCGGAGGACGAGCTCTACTGACTGTTGGAAGAACACTGCAATCTCTGAACAGATCGTAACTTTGATGTCAACAGTTAAAAATATTGTGTGAACGTGTCCAATAGTTATTTTTCAACAATAATGGAAATGTCTGGTTGCAATTGAATTTTAGAAACAAATTCAATAAACTGTGACTAATTTATAAATTGAATATTAAAATCAAACACAGATTTTTTGGGCGCTTGTCCACTACCCGGAATTTTACCGTTCGGCAGTCCGGTTTTGAAAAATGAAAGCGACTACGACAGTTTAGCGTGATCGAATTTACGCGCAACCTGTTCCTGCACCGATCAAGAGCTCCGATCCGAAGAAAGATAAAGACAAAAGCACAAGCCAATCCAAGTCAATCATCATTTTAAAAACGCTAACTGACGTGTCAAACGGTAAAATTCTGTGTAATTCCGTGTAGTGGACAAACGCTCTTAGAGTCTACTAAATTGTATTTTATTAAATAAAACATAAAAATAAAATTTGTTATAATTGTTTCGCCTTGTAATGGAATTTTCAAACTACTGTTTGAAAATGCCATGACAAGGCGAAATGTTTGTCACAAATTTTAATTTTTTTTGTATTTTTTATAATTAAACACAATTTAGCAGACTCTGAAAATCAGTGTTTGATTTTAATATTGAATATATAAATTAATATGGAGTTCTACACATTGAACGCCAAATCTATAAATAAACTGTGACTATTTAAGCTTATAAATATACAAATTAAATGACTTGGTTTTTGCAGTATGCTCACGATTTTGTCGTGAGGGATCGTTATCAAGATTCAATAGATTATTTTTTTTATCTGTTAATATGAAAAAGAAAGTTACATGAAAATATTAAGTATTTTTGGGAATGTTAGGTATTTTTTTCTATATTACAATATATCTTTTTCGAATTAAACATTTAAGATAGGATTTGTTTTGGAGATTGCTTCCGATATTTTAAATTTCAGCAAACCTCTTGTGTAGATTACACATATTCATTAAACTTCATATAAAATTAACTTAAAGAAATAATTGGTACACATGTATTTTATCAACCTTTATTCTATTGGTAAATAATGAATACATGCTTGCTAAAGTTATCTATGGAATTTTTATGCCATTTCCATTAATTGATGCTCAACATTGATAAATGTAATTAGTAGCATTCCGTATTATTCTGATTTTGCAGGTAAAATAATGATTTAAAGATTTTGCCATGTGTAGTGATACGCATACTTTAGGGTGGCCCAGATTTCGCTATACATTGTAAGAAATAAATAACCTTTTTTTTATATTTTTAGTTTTGTTTCAGGTTGGAGAAATGTATTCTATGCAGTTTTTTTTCAATAAAAATAATTACAAGCCCAATTAAATTATAAATAAAATTGTACAGCGAGATTGAGGCCACTCTGAAGGTTAATCTTTATGAGAGGTTAGGGGCTATCAAGGGAACATGTTGAGATCATGCTCGTGATATTATCTGTGTGCACAAATATGTACATTTTAATGTGTGCTTTTTAAATTGCTTTTTGCAATTCTTGCAATATTTTGTCCACATCAATGTATGCATATATATTTGTTAATCTTACGATATATTGCCACATGACTTTTTAACTTTCTTCCGCACATATAATACATAATGTATGTGGCATTATAATCACGGTTTTTCTTGTTGAACTAGTATAATTTAAAAAATTAAATCAGAGGGACGAATTACCTTTAAGTGCATTTTTGCGTCCTGTGAATTTGTATCTGCGAGCCGTATACAGGTTACACGTACCTTGAGATTTACGGTTTGTGACGCAGACATCGGCAGGATGCGGAATGCTATCCGAGGGGATGAAACGGGAGAAAAATTGATCCATGTGAGATTCTGTCCATGATGGACAGAATCCACGTGACAAAAAAATAGACTAAGAGTGATGGAAGCTTTTAGTTGGATATAATTATCCTATGTAGGTGATTTTTAAAACACTGTACCTTTTACTATAATTTATAAGTAGTTAAAATAATAAAAAGATTGAAATTGCTCTACTTGGTATGACGTTTTGTTAGGACATATTGGGTATTTGGTTTGGAGAATATGTAATATGTAAGTAAATTACATAGTTTAGTGGGTTTAGTGGCTTTGGATAGACAAAATAGCTAGTGAAGAGTTGTAAATGCACAAACAAAGAAACGAAGCAACCATATGACTGGAGTTGAAATTGAAAATATTTCATGCATACGTTATTTGATCAACATTAAATCACGTACTAAAATTGTATATTATAATAAAAGCTCGTCAACTTAAATACAGTAGAGAACCTCTATTATCCAGTCCGGATAATGAAAAATGAAGAAAAAAATTATAATTGACAAGGAAAAAGTGAATTTATTCAGTATAAATAATTTTTATTAGTCTAGATTAAATTCTTATTAATTTCTGCTTTAAGCCAGCAGTTCTTTTTGAAGCTGCCAAATCGTGAATACTGTGAATGTTGCGCATGATGACTTGTATTTTCCACTATGCCATTTAGAAGAATGCATAAAGCAACCACCAAAATGTCATGCGTTACAACGTTACGACGCAATTCGCTTCGTGCAAATCAGCCAATTTATATTTTAATAAAATCCGTATAATTGGGGTTCTACTGTATGAATTTATTTTAAACATGAACAAATATTTTTAAAAAATAATGCAATTCAAAATATTATTCGAATTTGGCCTAAAATTATGAATTGACGAGCTTTTACTGTATCGATTTTGTTTTGAAATTCCGTATGTATTGTGATTAAAAATTTCAACTATTATAAGAGAAAAGACTTAAGCATTTGAGTTACAGCATGTATCTTCTCACACCTCGCCTTATTAGTGCAGCTGTGGCACATTCTTATTGCTGAGATTGTTCTACCTACAGATTGAGGTAAACATTTCATATTGTAGACTAAATACTCATGTAGGCGGAGCTTTACTATTGAATGATGAAAATTAGCTACCATCTTGGTATTGCTGTTTGTAATTTTGCATTAACTAATATTATTTGTATATGTTCTTTTTATTTTAATGTTAAATATTATAATAGTATTTAAAAGATATAAATTGTCTGCAACCTTATGAATAAAAAACCAAATTATCACATATATAATTCAAATATAACTTTGTTTTAAAATCACTTAGTTACGACTAATGGTACTGGAACACTGATGATGAGGAAGACGGAAACGCGCAAATGAATATCAATTATTTATTTAACCAAAATTATAACATTATTAGGACGAGAAGAGCAAAGCGATGCCAATAAATTGAGGTGCTGAGTATAAACACAAAGAAAACACGTCACCAAACCGATCAAATAATACTCAGTACTGAAACTGACAAAGAGCGAGCGCGACGTATTAAGTATGAATAATTATCTCTAATCTGAGCACGAAAATATTGGTCCTCCACCTATCATATACTATTTTAAAGGAGTGACATGTGGTGGGAAAAATATTATAAACATTTAAAAGTCAATGAACTGCGTCTCTTTGTTCTTCTCGCGTACATTTATCAATACAATATTTTTATAAAAAAATACACAAATTATTATAAAATAAAACTTTTGCATAAACTAATTTGGGAGAAACAACTATTTATTTTAAAACAATGTTATATTTTAATTATAAAATAGAAAATCACAAAGTTATTGCTTCAAATAAAAATTATAAAACCATCCCATTTGAAAATACGAAACGTGCTTAATTTACGTATGTGTAATTATTATTATATTTTAATTTGTGTTTATTTGTAAAATTTATACTGTTCTGTTTTATATTCCGAATGTTTTAGTGATTTAATTTAAAAAATAATATGTATCATAATTTGATTGATAGCCTCCAAAAGGCACTACATATTATGTATACATAATCTGTTGTATATATGTATACATAATACAATCTACCATATAGTTCATGGAGATGTACTATTCAGATATATATTGGTATATATATTTCCTAGATACCATAGTTTTGCCGTGTTTAATGTTTAATGCACATTTGTTATGCCCATATCGTATATAATTCCAGTGCAACATTGTCACAGTGAATATTCTATGCGTAACAGTAAATATTTTCCATATATCACCAAAAAATCTGTAAGTCTTACTTTGGGAAAACTCCTTATTTCAAGATAAAAACAAGTTCAGAAGTTTACATTTTGCTTTGTAACAGAATTGTAATAAAAATAAAAGAACGTAAATTGCAGTGTAATTGTGTTACTACATGTAATTTCACAAATTTTTTGTCAGTCTAGGTATGCATGTATGTAATGTAACAAATACCTCTAGCAGAACAATGACATCATTGAAAATTATGATTTTTTCATTGCTGCGTTTTACAAAATTGATTTTTAAAGCTATGTGTTGTAATGTAAGTAGAGATGCTGATAAAAACAAAAACATGTAGCAATTTCATTTCAGACATATAAAAGGCACAAAAAATTAAGTGTTAGAAGTGTTAAGGCTGTATTTATATTTACTAATAAACCCAGTGATCATAAAAAAATGTCATCCTTTGTATTTGATTCGCTATTTTAGACTTTGTGAACAATGTCAGTAGAGTCATTTCTGAAATGTGGATGCGTTTTCGCTTCTACAAAAACCTACAAGATATCACTGTAACACTTAAAGGTCACTTTTGTATAACACTCAGATTCGATTTTACCGACACAACATGCTAAAGTTTAGTCACTAAGACTCTCGATATTTAGGTTGCATATATCAATAACTAGGCAGATAACAGAAAAGGGAATACGCATGTGCACACAAAAATTTAAAGGGATGTGGAGCATCTTCAGCTTGTATGGTTGGAATGCGCCTATGAATAAACATTGTTTGTGAATCAAAACGTGCAGTGCTTGTGGCTTCTGCAATTTTTGGATTATATTTTTAAGTTCCATTCCAAAACACTGGTGTTGTTGTTCCGCCTGAGGTACAGTATGTCCATTCTCTCTGTATTGTCCTTTTTGGATTTGCATACTTACATCACTTAACTTCAAACGCCTTATCCGCACCCCAATGGTGCATAGGGTACTGCATCATATAAACGCAGTGTTGATCAGTCGCATCTTGATCATTAACACATGAACAAAAGGTGATCAGCCCTCCGCTTCAGGTACCAGTCCAGGGTAATATTGAATAAATATTACAGTGAAAAACACTTATAATCAATCAAAATTACTTTTATTTAATTGACACCCTCCCCCTGGGAATCGAACCCGGGACCTCCAGAGCAGTAGCCGAGCGTACTGACCATTAACTACAGAGGCGGACATACTTAAGGAAATATTTACATTATTGCAATAAAGGAATTATTTTGGTATCTGGAAATGTTTGTATTGTGATTTAATGTAATTTGACATGATACAGATTTCTCTCAATTTGGTTTTGCTGTTCTGTGTCATTAATTACTCAACATTCCCTATTGTATGTATATGTAAACTTGTTTTCAGTGTATGTCTATTATTTAAGGTATTCATAATGATATATAAAATATTTTAAAAAGACAGAAAAAACTAATTTAAAAAAATCTGATAATGCAAAAAAATACTTAAATATGAATATTCTTATCTTATAAAATTTAATCTTTTTCATTTTTAAATTTGTAATTTTTCCACTGTAAAATTGGGGCAAAAGGGAAAATAATTGTAGCCTGAATAGAAATATTAGCACTTGTGATGTTTTTCATAAATTTTTTAATTAGTTTTCTATGTTTAAATGAAAATGTCCCATAATAATTTGATGTAAAAATATAATATGCATACAATGATATATTTTAAGATTTTATCATATTTGTATTTGTTTTCTAAAATTGGGCTGCAATTATTTTCCTTTTAGTTTTTAAAAGCTATTGTTTTAGTATTGATGTAAACTGGACTGTAATTTAGATATGTTTGAAATGTTTTAGATTGAATTATAAAATATGTACCTATACCAAAAATAAACAAGATTTTCTATTTATTACTTTTACGTATTTTATTTTTTCCTATAAACTGCTAATAAATTTGAAGCTAACCAACCCCGGAAATCCGAAATCCTTGTAAATTGGAACCAAGTTTTGAAGTTATTAAAGAACACACTTGTTTTTTTAAATAATATTTTGTTTCTAAATTGTTCATCTTGGCTTTCCATTTTTCCTTTATTTTCAATCTCTGCCTTCTTGACTAACCCCCCTCCCCCTAACTTACCCCCCTCCTTATTTATAGAACAGTTAATTATTTATTATGTTTTAGTTTACATTTAGATGGAAGCTTAGCTTCCGAAACTAGTCTTCAAATAAACTCAAGTGTTTTCTTTAATAATTTCAACACGTCTTACCACAAAGTAAATGCCGAAACAATAAATGATAAGTTTTGAAGAATAACACATTTATTATTACATTAAATTATTACGTATAACCTAATTTTGTTATAAAATTATGTAAACGTTAATAAAGTCTACGGTACTATACCTGTATTGCCACCCAAGTACTGTTATTTAATATTCTAATGAACTATACCTGTATTGCTACCCAAGTACTGTAATACTAGTTTGAAATGTAAAAAGCGCGTACAACAAAACTACTGTGCTGTAAAGTGATACGTATGTACTGTATTACAAATTTCTCGGCTAATCCGAACTTATTCAAATCCGAACAGGCCACAGCCCCAATGAGTTTGAATTTGGAGGGTTCCACTGAATTATTGTTTTTTTACATGTTGCCAACTCTAAATTGTTTTGTTTTAGGTAGAAAATAAGACAGAATTTATAAAATTTACTTGTAAACTTTATTAGAACAAATGTTATTAAGGATTATAATGTTACCCCGATTTACCAGGTAGTAATAAATACTAATTTTAAAATTAATATATGTAACTCAGTATTAAGCTCTCACATTTCTAATTATTTTGATTATAACTTTTATTACAAAAACATTGAGTATACAGAAATCAGCAACATTTTGAGTGTGTCCAAATACTTGTTCACAAAAACTGGATTATCTCCAATTACAGGAGTTATTTTCATATTATTTTTTGACATCTCATCAAAGATGAAGAAGAATTTTCTAGTGTTCTAGTGATTCATGAACAAGGTTTCTAAATTGATTCATATATATAGAACTTCCAAGAATTTGAGTAGTGTGGTTGTCAATAATGGGTAGAATTGGTGAATGTTACACGTGTGTAAAGTGATCGCTTAAACCAGCCTATGACGGTCGTAAGCCCCGTAAATGCCCAGACTTCCATATTCTTCTTCATCTTTGATGAGATGTCAAAAAATAATACAGAAATCAGTATTTGGATCTTGAAATTATGGCATAACATGCTGCATTTTATCACTGTCCCATTTTGTTATTGGATTGTTGCCGCATCAAGGAGCGATGGGATTCATTTGGTTTCGGCATTTTATTCAATGGTGCTGGATTGGGCAGAACGGTGAACCAAGTGTGGGCTAGAGCCTTAAAAGAAAACATTTTAAGTTCTTAAAAAAGCTAGAATAGAGAACATCAGTCACCATCTAGCGTACACTAAACGTTTTTTACGTAGCAACTAACGAAACGTGCTAACGGCATGCTAGTACCGACACTAATGTATGGAAGCGAAACATGGAACTGGCAAAGGAAGGATGAAAGCAGAGTGAACGCTGTTGAAATGCGCTCCCTCAGACAAATGTGTGGAAAATCATTGTATGACAGAATTAAAAACGACGATATAAGAAAGGAATGTAAGGCTGAACGAGGAATAATTGAAAAGATTAGGAAGAGTTCTTTGCGGTTGTATGGACATGTAGAGCGAATGGATAGCGAGAGAATGACTAAGAAAATATATGTGGCGAATGTGAGAGGGAAAACAGAACGTGGACGACCGAAAAAGACTTGGCACGATCAGATCAATCAGAACCTAAAATCTGGCGGTGTCAAAAGTCTGCGTAATCGGAGGGCATGTATGACTAGATGTATGGATGTGAAGGAGGCGAGGAGTGTATGTCAGGACAGAAGAGTGTGGCGTTCCATCCTCTCTGCCTACCCCTGCGGGGAAACGGCGTGATGGTAGTAGTAGTAGTAGTAGTAACTAACCAAGTAATAATTATACAATTCTTTATATATTATCTCTTCATAATTTATTTTGGGCCATATTTTTGTTTGCCCTCTTAACTCCGCCGGCAACAAATAAAAAATGGTAGGAACTATGTATTGAGGGTTATACTTCCATATTTATCATTCATTATTGGGACCATCAACCCTTCATTGTGCGTGAATTGGGTATCATAAACATGCACTAGAGAATTTTTATACTTTTTACTAGTTTGTTGCTTCACTATGATATCAATCCACAATGGAATGGACAGTATAGATGTGCAGCAATTTTGTTTTGTCCCTTTGATTGACATATGCAATATAATTGGGTACATTTTTAAAATCTTAATAATTTTTTTATTTCGTCAATATGTAGGAAAATTTATTAATGCCAAAAGCTGTCATAAAAAAATTGAAATCATTGCGACTTGAAAAGAACACCATGGTGGTATATATTTTTAGTAATAGAAGTTTAACAAATAAGTTTCTGGATGCCCAATAGAGACACTTTTATCTTACCGAGTTTGCAGTCATTCTTTTGGTAGAATCATATAATAGGAATCCTTTGACAAAGTTCACTGCTTCATCACAGGCGTTCGGTAGCAACTCTTCCCAAGGAGTGGCTTCAGACTCTGGGAATGTTATTTTGTTGTAATCGGGAAGTGTTGTCAAATCAGGCCAGTTTTCTTTTGTAGGAGTTCCAAGATTATGAAGAACTATAGCTAATTGTTCAATATCAGATTCGCCCTAGAATAGAATTCAACTGTTAGAATTTGTATGTGACTAACTGTACCACTAACTGTACCATGGGACATGGTTGGGATATGTCCTTAGAATGCCACCTGAGAACATCAACCCCTCATGTCTCTTCTTCCAATCCCGAGGATTCCGGCGCCCCGGAAGGCCGCTGACGACCATTCCCGACCATGACCGACTATACTCAGCCAAACTTCGAGACGCCGGACTGACCTGGGAGGAAGCCAAGGAGATGGCGCGTGACAGAGTGACTTGGAGACGTCTCGTGTTGGTCATATGCTCCACCTAGGGAGCGAACATGGAAAGAAGAAGGAACTATACTTGCCCACGCGTTGCTGTGGCTCAGTTTTGTTTTATAAAAAAGAAAGAAAATAGAAAGCACACATCTCTAATATGTTTAATTTCACAATGTTTGTGAAGCAATAGTAATATAAATATTTTGGAAACAACCATGCAATAGAAAACATTAAAAACCCTCAACCGCACCCGATGGTGCATAGGGCACCGCATCATATAAACGAAGTGTTATCTTGATCGTTAACACATGAAGAAAGGTGATGATTCCTCAGCTTGAGATACCAGTCCAGGGTAATATTAAATAAATATTAGATAATATTGAATAAAAAATCACTCATATATGTATTTGACCCTCCCTGGGAATCGAACCCGGGACCACCAGTACGGTAGCCGAGCGTGCTAACTATTACACTATGGAGGCAGAAGCGGATGGTGAATGTCATGTGTATAAAGTGATCATTTTAACCAGCCTGTGACAGTTTGTAAGTCGTATAAATACTTAAACTTCCATAATCTCATTCATCTACGTTCAGATATCAAATTTGCATTTCAATACTAACTGGAAACAAGGGCTGCAAGTTGATCATTTCAGCAAAGATACAACCAACGGCCCAAAGGTCTACGGATTGGTTATAGAACCGAGCTCCGTACAGCAGTTCCGGGGCCCTGTACCACCGCGTTGCCACTTGGTGCGAGTACGGCCTCCGGTTATCGTTCCAGAATAGGCGTGCCAAACCCAAGTCGGCAATTTTCAGGATCCCCTGCGAGTTTATCAGGAGGTTTGCTGGTTTCAGATCCTGGAAACGATTATGTAATAACATACACACATGTAATATAACCGAAGTAAGTTATCAGTTCAATTTCTGAATCAAATTAAATAATTATCAACAGCAAAAAGATCAGTATTTCAATATGAGCTACCCTGGTTTACATCCTTGTAGCTTTATTTATGAAAATTTCATGATTTGGAGTTATATTTACAGGAGTCTCATGAATTGGATTAGCTTTTCAGTTTGTTTGGATCCTTTAAGAATTCTGTATCACTTTATATGATTATACAAGAAAATATGAAGGAATTTATCTGAATAACTGAATAATGGAAGTCTGAAGAAGATAAAACAATATACATTTTTTAGAATGTTAAACCAAGATATTCATTTTATTGCTCAAGCATTTGGCTCAAAAGATTCTCATTTAAGTAAATTCATCTTGGCTTTAATGCTATTTTTTATATCAAGGCAGAATCCTAATAACTTCATATTCAATAAACAGAGTAGGGTTTTTAACATTCTTCTTCAAACTCTTACTCTCATCCAATGGTGCATAGGGAACTGCATCATACTGGAGCAGTGTTATATTGATCATTAATTGATTAATACAAAGGCAAGGTTATGAGTATTGCGTTCCAGTCCAATGGTAAATTTAATAAATATCATGGAGAAAAATCTGTAATATATATTTTGACCCTCCCTAGGAAGAGAAACCAGAGTCTCCATGGTAATGGCAAGGTAGCTAAATACTCTAACTACTCCATTATAAAGGCAGACTCTGAATATTACATACATCACCCCGAAATGACCTCTGAAATTTAAATGTTATTATTTTGCAAAAATGGCTGAGACTCCAGAAAACAGTCATTAGTCAGTTAGGTAAGGATTTAAAATAAAAAAATGTAGCTACCGATACATTTTTATCAATTGAATTAAAATTGGTACTGTAGAATGGGGCTACCTGAACTTTGATGTGTTATTTGAGCCCAGTACAAAAAAAATTAAATCTGTATTTGGTCTGTAGACCAAATACAGATTTATTGTAATAATGAATATATTGTGACAATAAGTGTCACCTGTCAGGGAAACAATGAATCATGTCAATACGTTCATTATTGTAGACCAAATACAGATCTATTTTTTTTTGTACTGGGCTCAAGTAACACATCAAATTTCAAGTAGCCCCATTCTACGATATGTAATAAATTTATAAAAAAGTAAATACCCTGTGCATTATGTTGTGATCATGTAGGTAGTCGACTCCTTTGAGTAGCATCTGAGTGTAAGTTTTTATTTGTGATTCGGTGAGGGGATTCTTCGTGTCTCTTAACATCTCCCAGAGGCCCGATGACATGTACTCTAAGACAAGAATGAAGCTCATTCCTCTTGGAAACACATCAAACAGTTGAACCACCTGAAGACAGATGGAATGAGGAAGGATTTCATAATTTATATCACAGTTCAGTTTGATTAGGTTAGTATAATTTTATGTATTAATTTTAAATCAAACACAGATTTTTTGAGTCTACTAAGTTGTATTTTATTAACAAAAACACATAAAAAATTATATTGTGACAATTGTTTCGCCTTGTTAGGGCATTATCAAACGAATGTTGACATTCGTTTGAGTAGACTCAAAAAATCTGTGTTTGATTTAAAATTAATACATAAATTAAAATGGAGTTCTACAAATTAAGCGCCAAATCAATAAATAGTATAATTTTTTTTATTATCATTTAAATTGTGGATATTTTAGTGTAGTAGGATTTGAATTATAACAAATATTTTGATCTTCCTTCTGTTCCTTCCATCCAAAAAATATGGTCCAAACTACCCAACTAACTATCATACTGCTTCTCCATAGGAGTAGGCAGAGATAATTGAACGCCACACCAATCTACCTTAGCAAACAATCTTCGCCTCTTCCACATTCATGCATCTCCTCATACATAATTACCGATTATTCCTGACCTGACCACTTTCAAGTATTTGAAATACTTGATCATGTCAAGTTTTCCTTGGTCTTCTTCTGCTCCTATTTTCAACTACATTCGCCTCATGGATTTGTTATACTTTTTTTCTTCACCAATTCATCAAAACAATGAGAAAGAAAATAACAATAGGATTGACATGATTTTCACTCCAATGGCTAAGGGTATCGGATATATTTTCGGTAAAAAAAGATCAGGGGATATTAAAGTTTGGGAAACCTTTGTCTAAAGCAGAGGTTCCCCGACCTTTTTGTACTCCAGAGCACATTCTAAAAATATCGGTAGGGTAGCGGGCGCCAACTATTTTTAATCGACTTATTTTTAAGTACTGTCAGCAAAGAAACCACTCATACATACAATATCGCAAACATACGAACGTATTTAATAAACCTAGGCATTAAAAAAATATATAACTAAAAAATTCACATTTTTAGTTAATTTTTATGAAAAAATTCTGTCTGTCAAATAGTGGCATTCACATACGAATCGTTCCGCAGGCGCCATGGTGCTCGCGGACACGGGGTTGGGAACCTCTGTTCTAGGGTATATATTTTTACTATTGAAACCATAGACAAAATTAAAATAACTAACTAACTAACTAACCATCACGCCGCTTCCGCGCAGGGGTAGGCAGAGAGAATAGAACGCCACACCACTCTGTCTTTGCAAACATTCTTCGCCTCTTCCACGTTCATGCATCTCCTCATACATACCCGCCGATTATTCCGACTCCTAACCTGACCACTTTCATGTATATGGCATACCTGATCGTGCCATGTTTTTCTCGGTCTTCCTCTGCTCCTTTTTCCAATTACATTCGCCTCAAAAATTTGTTTTACCGTTCTTTCCTCACTCATTCGTTCTACATGTCCAAACCATCTTAACACGCCTTTCTTAATTTTATCGATAATGCTTATTTCAGCTATTGAGTGCTGTTGGTAAGATGTAAGGTCGAATCCTTATTGAAAGAGTGAGAACCATAACAAAGGACAAAGTGTGGGATGTCCAGAGTGGATTTATGAATGGGAGAGGATGTACGGATCAAATTTTTGCCTTGCGCAACATTGCGCAAAAGTTTTTGGGCAAAAACCAAAAGCTTTTCTGTGCTTTTGTGGATTTGCAGAAAGCGTATGACCGAATTGATAGAACAAAATGAATATGTACTTACATATTTACAATTTATATGTTGAAGAGTTTTAATTTCACGCATTACGTTAAGAGGTATTCCATCATCGAGCGATTTCAAAAGGAGTTTTTTCAAAGCAACTTTTCTCCCAGTTGGTAAATGAATCCCTTTCAAAACAAGGCCATGAGCTCCTTCGCCGATCCGTCCAGTAATTGAATATCTATCTATGTCTTTATCCATGGCTAACTCGTCGTCATGGCAACCGTGTCGAACGTCAACAAACTTGCCAATGCGAATACCTATGGCGATGTTTTATACACGATAATATTAAAGAAAGATTATTTAAATGGACACATTATAATAGTAGGCAATTAGTTAAAATGATTGAGTTAAGCTTAGCCGTTAATATTTTCACATAATGATTGAAAATAGTACACTTCATAATACGAAAACACTGGGAGAAACACAGCAACCAACCACACGACTACGCTTCGAATTCTCACGCTGTTGTAAATAAATGTATGGTTGCTAGGTGATTAGTATATCAATGCTTATTTTAATTTTATACTTCTTCTTCTTCCTCTTCTGTGCGTATCATGTCAGGTCTCCTGACGTCGACTATCACTTGAGAGTAATTGTTCTTGTCTTGGGCAGCTCTGAACAGCGCTTCGACGGTTCTGATCCCCGTCCAATCTCGTATATTCCGGAGCCAGGAGATCTGTATTCTGCCCACACCTCGTCGACCCTCTATTTTGCTTTTTATGATTAGGATATTTTAATCTCTTTAAATGGAAAAGAAAGAAAAGAGAAAGCACACATTTTACATATATTTAATTTCACAATGTTTGTGCGTATACAATATTTTAGCAGCTGTCAAGAAACTTGCTGTATATATTGTAAGAAATATGCTATCCGCAATGAGCAATTATTAGTTTTGAGTATATTGCTGTTACGTTCAACAGATGGCGCTGTGTTACAGAAATAAAAAACAGACTATACCGGACAGTCTGTTTATATTTACATTATTTTAATAATAATGATAATTAATAATATAGTCAAAAAATGAGAAAGTTACCGAAGTTCGAAATACTAACTTTAGAAAGGTTCGAAATACAAACTAGTTCAGATATGACAGACCTGATTAAAATAATAACAAAAAAATAAAATGGGTAAAATTAAATGGTACTCATTCATACTTATTTAGAAATGGTGGTACTTTCATATTTATTGAGTATCACCCTGGACAGGTACCTGAAGCGCAGGGCCGATCAACTTGCCTTCGTACAATTAACGATCAAGAAACACAGCGCCACTATGATGCAGTACCCTATGCACCACTGAAGTTAGAAGAAAAAGATCCTTACTATCCTACCTGCAGACGAACCTTCAAAAATGGAAGCCTTGCATTATTCCTTTTAAAAAATCTTCATAAGAGTTTTTTTTATAAACTACATATGAAGAACAAATGTAAAAGAAGAAGAAATACAGCACATTATTTAATAAAGCCACATACAAATGAATCAGATATTGCAGAAACTTTAAACCACTTTTTGTCGAGATGTATTTTTTGCTCTCGCTTTGTTGTGATACTTTTTAGCATCATTATTCTCAAAGGATTTTTATCAAGTGTCCTTTTTCCGTACCGCGGAAACCATGCAGAATACGAGGAAATAACATTTTCATAAAAAGTTTTTCCCCACGTGACTTCACGGAACTACCCCCCGTGATGCATCAGTCCGCCTCACAGGGTGATTTTATTGTATTTTTTTCATTTTTATATTTCTTTAGTTAATACAAACTATTTTTTACATACACACACACACACACATATATATATATATATATATATATATATATATATATATATGTATATATATATATATATATATATATATATATATATATATATATATATATATAATATATATATATATATATATATATATATATATATATATATATATATATATATATATATATATATATATATATATATATATATATATATATATATATATATATATATATATATATATTTTTTATTTTATTTTTTTTTTAAATTCTTTCAGACTCTTTTCATTCTTCATACATTTAGGCATCTCATCATACATTTTCAAACCCTTATACATTATACAATTTTGCGACTCTGTTTTATGTACTTTTTTTTATTGTTTAATGTTTTCTTGACGGTATAATGTGACTTCACATTTGCGCGTAAAAATAGACACTTAAGGATAAAGTCAATTTTAGAAGAATTACAAAAAAAACATTTCCACATAGATGAAGAAGAATATGGAAGTCTGGGCAAAAGCCCAACGTAAAAACGTTGAGGTGTCAAAAATAACGTAAAAAGATAACTACTAATTGGGATAATCCAGTTTTGTGATTAGTATTTAGAAGTATTTGGACACACTCAAAATGTTGTAAATAAATTAACTGGTAAAATTACAAGCTTAAATGAAAATCGAAAATGATCGAAATCGAAAATCAATAAAAATATTTTATTATAACTTAATTATAATGTCTACCGGTTTAGAAGCCAACCCCTTCTTTATCAAGACTGATTAATACCAAAACACCAAAAGTCTAAATAACACACATGCAACAGAGGACTTAAATTAGATTACTTACAAATATTAGAAATTAAAAAGGCAATTAATAATAATTTACAACTAATAAAAACTCAAATAAACGATTTTTCTCAAAGTCCGTTATTAAATATGTTTCCAATCAATCATTATCCCTGATCTCTTTTGACTGTGACTGCCAATCAACAAATAAATAAAGCCACTTAAGATCTACCCAAGCTCTTTTGCATAACCGTAAAAATATTTTATATTTATAAAATATCCAAATACTTGTCCACAAATCTGGGTTTCCTCAGCTTAGGGTTTTTTTCAAAACTCCTAAGCGAACTTCTAAGGAAAGAAGACTATAGAAGTCTAGGTATTGACAGGTCTTATGACCTGTTACAGGCTGGTAAGTGATCACTTTACACACGTTTTATTTGATCACTAAGATTCAATACTGTTCTGAGGTACCTAAGCCTAATCTCTTGTTATAAAAATGGGAATAAAGTTGTGGTAAAGTGCCCACGTACCAAGAGCTTTTGAGAATACGCGACACTAACCACGGGACCACAACCTGACTCCAACAGATGATGATAATGAACAAATTCTAAATATATCTTTCTTTTTTTACATCCCCGTTTAATACGAAACCCGGTTAATGAGACTACGCGTAATCGAGAGTTCATTGTATTTTATTATCTGTTTCAACTTTAAATGAAGCGAGTGTTGCTAGTAGTAGAGCGATTAGCCGACGGGTCATTTAACTGGCAACCCCAACTCTATAATATTACCTCCATAACAGCGGAATGTGTTCTCCCCTAATTTGTTTTAACGTTATTGAGGCAAGGAATGATTTTTGTGCGACCTTCAGGATTTACATGTTAATTTGTTTCTCTATTAAGTAAATACGTACATAAAAAAGCTAACATCTAAATATTTATTTTGGTACCTACCTCAAATATTTCACATGAATATTTTTTAAATTCTTTTTACAAATTTATCCAGGAAATAAGATAAAAATAATGTTTTTATTCTTAGTAGAAAAAATTTTTAGTCCATTTTTAAATAGTAATTTAACGGCAAGATGACACTGTTTTTTACTCACAATACGCTTTAAAGGACATTTTCATTTTTTATTCCACCTTTATCCGCACCCCAATGGTTCATAGGGCATTGCATCATATAAACGCAGTGTTATCTTGATCGTTAACAAAGGAAGGAAAGGTGATCAGCCCTCCGCTTCAGGCACCAGTCCAGGGTAGTATTGAATACATATTAGAGTGAAAAAATCACTTCAATTTATTTGACCCTCCCTGCGAATCGAACCCGGGACCTCCAGAACGGTAGCCGAGCGTGCTGACCATATCGATATATAACTAGCAATAGGTAATTATAGACCATAGATTTTCGCAATTTTTCTTACCATAACTTGTCATTAACCATAGAAACAGTTATTCAACCATATCCTAAATCTACCACAAACGATTTCTAAGCGACCAAGATATCAAATTGAAATGGCTAGCACGTCTTACCAAATCGAAACAAGTCGAGTAAGAATTAGGTCAAGTTTTAACATTGATCTCGAGTTCCTTGCCGTTAGAACTTATCTAGAAAATTCCCCACTAGAAACAATGACATAAATTTTTGTTACATTATTTAAATATAATAAATTATTTCAATCGATGATTTCTTTATAATTTAATCTGATTTAAAAATGACATTTTTAAAATTTTCTTCAATTCGAGTGATATAATACCATACTTATTTTGGAGGGAAATATTTGATTTCATAGAATAAAACAATAGGAACTGTAGGAACTGGGAGTGCGATTAGGACTCGCAGGGTTCGCATTTAATAGTATGAAGGCTGTTTGGAGATCGGATTTGTACTCGGTGAAGGCCAAATGCCGCCTGTACAATGCCTGCATTGCTTCTGTTCTCTTATACGACTGTGAAACATGGCACCTTACAAGGGCCCAGAGCAGACGTGTACTAAGCTTTGAGAATAGGTGTTTGCGGAGAATCTTAGGCGTTCGGTGGTTTGACTTTGTGAGGATTGAAGAGATAAGGCGTAGGACGCAGCAAATCTTGGTCACAACTGTCGTCAAGAAAAGGCGATTCAGTTGGCTTGGCCATGTACTCCGCATGCCTCCTGAGAGCCTTAATCAAGCTTGCCTCTTTTACAAGGCATCAGGTTCGTGCCGCCCAGGACGACCACTGCTGACAATTCGTCGGCAGTTCTCGTCAGAACTTCAGGACGCGGATCTGACTTGGGAGGATGCAAGCGAGCTGGCAGCCGACAGAAAAGCCTGGAGACAGTTTGTGGACTCCATATGCTCCACCTAGGGAGCGGATATGGTTTAACCATTAATGTAGTTTTTTCCACATGAATTTTATTTGACCGGCAACCGGGTTTCTTCGCAACCGACATCACCAGACTGATGTGAGGCTTCACAAAACTCTATGTTATATATACAACAAGGCAGGGGTTGAAAACCACGATTTTACATATTTTTTCTGACAAAATTAATTTAAATTGAATGAGTTTAAGTATCGCATTATACTAATACTCACATGTAAGTTATGGTAAAGGTTTTAAGAATGATCAGGTAAATGGGGGTAAAGTATTGGGGAGAAAGATCCGCTTAATCGATATTTAATTTTTTTGCAATATGCAATATCTCAACATTAATATATTTAAAAAAAATCTACAGCAGCAACGTTGTAACATGCACCAAAAAGATAAATGTTAAAACTGGTGAGAAAAGAAAAAAATTATAGATCTTTTGCATTTACTCTTAGGTAGGTACCTAACCAATTTTGTAATCATATAATATCATACGAATTTTGTCTCTGGAATTATTATTCTGGCGGTTTTATTTGAATTAAGAATCATACTGATTTTCATGTAAAAGAGAGATCTCTCTCCTCAACTGAGCTGTCGGCGTGGTACTAGATTTACACCTATAAATGGATATGGCTCGTCAAGTTGTGACTTGAATACTAATGGGCATTACACACCCCCTCAGCAGGCCACAGCGTAAAATTAAGAACATAATCCTCTAACTAACCAGTGAAAATTTTCGACGGCGTAAATTTAATTAAAAAATAAAATAAAATGAAATCTTTTCAATTAAAATCTGAGTATTTTAAGCGTTCCTATCAAACCACACCGTAAATAACTAATTAAGAATTGGGAAGAGCAAATACGATTCGGTTTTATGTACCATATGTCGCACGCAAATTGACAAATAGTGTGTTTGTATTTGTAATTCGTAACGCATTTTAGTATTTATTTTTAGACCAGTTTGTAAAAAAGTAATTTAAACCAGCCGTTGATCAGTCGTAAGTCTTGAATGCTTAGACTCTCATATTTGCTCTTTATAAATAGTGACTTCGTTTTTTCGTTTTCTTGTCTTCGTTTCTTGTTTCATTGTCTTCGTTTTGATAAAAAATCCTCGGGGTTTCAAGTGGTATGCAAATTGAATCATGGGAAAAAGTAAAAATTAAAATGATCACTTAAACCCCGTTAAATCCAGTAGTGTGTGAATGATGTGGACACATTCTTAAAACTTTAAAAATATTTTGTACAATTAATAAGTTTTAGTCGCAACGAAATTTTAATAATAAAAATAAAACAAAATTATTACATTGTGGTTAAATCTTAAATGCATTGAGACATTAAAATGCCAAAAATAAATCTGAAAACCAAAAAAGAACACAAAAAAATTATCACTCCCTAACATAAACAAATATGACAGTGAAAAAAATCACATTTATTTATTTTACCCCCCTTGGGAATCGAACCCGGGACCTCCAGAACGGTAGCCGAGCGTGCTGACTATTACACTACGGAGGCGGACATATTTATTCAATATTACCCTGGACTTTTACCTGAAGCGCAGGGCTGATCACCTTTCCTTCATGTGTTAACCATCAAGATAACACTGCGTTTATATGACGCAGTGCCCTATGCACCATTGGGGTGCGGATAAGGGTTTTATTATTATTATTAACATAAACAAAATATAATAAGTGTTAATCCTTCTCCAAGCACAAGAGTTTAGTCTCTATTGGAAAGAAAAGCGTGATAAATTTTATGATTGTAAAGAAATGTGTTAAAAATGAATTAAATTATTAAAAATAAAATCTTGTATGCATACTAAATATAAAACAAAATATAAATTACACTTACCCCATCGACAAGACACACAAGGTGGCTTGGTGGGTGTCTGCAAAAAATGTTAATTATGCTTATAAATTTTTAAATGAATGTATACAGTGCATGTATATATATATATATATATATATATATATATATATATATATATATATATATATATATATATATATATATATATATATATATATATATATATATATATATATATATATATATATATATATATATATATATATATATATATATATATATATATATTTATAAAGTTAACTAATAAATGTTAGAAAAAAGTAAAAGTTACATACATTCGTAGGAATGTCTCATCGAAAATTTAATAATATGATTACATAGGGCCTAAACCTTAAATGCAAAATAATTGTTTTCATCCGAAGAGGCGAGGGAGTGCTTAGCTTCGCACACATAATTTATTGAATAGTAATAATTCGCTCTTTTGACAGTAAGTTTCCCGCGGTTTCGCGCAGAGCGCCAACCGTTGTTTCGGGAAAATTAAACAAAATGTTAGTGCGGAGTCCGCCGCCAGGTGGCCGCGCGCGCCGAGAGCGTAATGGAGTTCGGTAATTAACTTTGGCGGGAGAGCGCAGTCGGCTCCCAAATTCAATTTTCCGCGCCGCTATTTCCCGCCAATATAATGTCCCCATACATCGGTAGGTTAGGAGAAACGGTGTAACCGGTTAGGAGCTTTTCACCGTTCAGCATTAGTTGGCAAAAACGGTTTAAGAGCTTAAAGTTTCTGAATAAAACTTCGGTTCTCGTTGCACTACAACGAAAATCCTATGTGTATATGTGTATGTATGTATGTATATATGTGTGCATGCGTGTGTGTATACATATATATATATACACATAAACTGTATTGTTTTATAAGTAAAATGTAACTTTGTTTTAAAATCATTATTAGTATTTTATAAAAACTTAATTATAGTTTCGGTTCGAAACCGGTTTCGAAGCTAACCGCTTCTTTATCAAGACTGATTAATACTAAAAAACTATCTACTTAAATAAAATTCAAAATATTCTGGCGGTTATGCAAAAGAGCTTGGGTAGATCTCAAGTGATCTTGAATGAAAAGTTTGTCAATGATTAAAAATATTCTAGTTTGAAGTGATTAAAATATAAGCATTATGATATATATAATTTGAAGTACCTACTCATAAAAACGAAAGGAAATACTGATTTGTAATTTTCCACTGTGTATACTGCCACCTGACTGCCAAAAAACGTATTCAATGAAATTGATTTTGAAACTAAGTCGTTTTCAACTATTTTCTATTTATTCCTCCATTCAAACGCATTTTTACTGCACCACTTTTTCAAATAAACTTTTACTAATCCCCTCTTTCAACCATTTGTCGAATGCTGACAAAAACTGTATTTGAAATTATTTACGAAAATTCTAGAATGTATTTTTTTTGATAATGTAATTTCAAGTTTTTTACAGATATTTCTTGGTGGAACTGCATTTTAAAATAGCAACTATGTAGTTAATTCCAATTTTATTTGACCATTAGCCGGGTTAAAAAATTCATGTCGAAAAAAAACATTATGATAATGTAATGTTTTGATTTTTTTATGAATTAATGAATATATTGATGTATAAATAAGGAATATGTAATAACAGCTCATAAAAACCCCGAATAACAGGTTGAAAAATATTTTTTTTGGTTAAACTATGTAATATTTAATACTACGAGTATTTAAGCACTATAGTGCCCTGAAGAACCTGCCAAAATGACAGAAAGACAGTTTTTTTTTGGGGTCAAGGGATCATGCATCCCTTATGTCACTGCGACCATATTATGTCTATTGTGACCTCCCTTTGTATTACAGCTCACTACCAAGACCACTAAAAGACACGTTAATAAACGATTGGGAAGAAAAAATAAAGCGGACTGTGACACTGTCTTAGAAAAATATTTTATGAAAACGAAGTCAGCTGTGGAAGTAGCCGAAGAGTTCGCAAATTTCTTCGAGGAGGGGGATAATAGTCTAACTCATCAATGTGTAATTAAAACTAGCAAGATGGAACTCGATCATAGACCACACTCCATGTAAGTACATTTCGGGCACCTTGGCTCTCGGCAAGTGCCGAGAGCCAAGGTGCCCGAAATCGCAATTATTATAAAATCAATGAAAAACACAAAAACAACAGGTATAGATAACATTAGGATGTACGACATTAAAAAATATAATTTATTTCTAGCTCCTATTATAACTCACCTTATTAATTTAATAATGGACAGTGGTCAAATTCCAGACGAACTAAAATATAGTATAATAAGACCTTTACATAAAGGAGGAGACCACTCATGCGTAAATAATTATAGACCAATTTCATTACTATCGTCAATTGAAAAAATTTTGGAGAAGTATGTATCGATTCATCTAGACGTATATTTGGAAAAATTTGAAATAATAGACAAGTATCAATTTGGATTTCAGAAGAAAAACAGTTGTGATGACCTGCTGCAAAAATTCTCCGATAAAATTAATTGTAGTTTAAATAACTTAAAGCACATTATTGTTATTTTCATAGATTTTACTAAAGCATTCGACACTATATGTCACGCAAAACTGGTCAGTATATTAGAATCAATAGGCATAAGGGGAAAATTGCTAAACTTCTTTAAAAATTATCTTACGGGGAGAAAAATGAAAATCAGAATCAAAAATGTTCTCAGTAAAGACAAAAAATATTTATCTGGAGTTCCACAAGGTTCGATTTTAGGACCAAAACTGTACATAATATATGTCTCACTGATGAAAAAAATATTTAAATATGTAAATAGATTTGTGTTCGCCGATGACACAGCTTTAGTCATAGAAAGTGAAAATCCATTAGAAGCTAAAGAAAAATTACAATATGATTTTAATCAGCTTTTAAAATGGGCGCATGATTTTGGACTCTTAATCAATTCAAAGAAAACTAAATGTATGTTTATTAGTTCACCTCACTTTGCAAACAAATTTGCACAGATAGGTAATATTATTGCACACAATTTTGACTGTTTGCACAATAAAAAGCAACAAAATTGTAGTTGCGATAGGATTGAATTTGTGGGCGAATTTAAATATTTAGGTTTATGTATAGATAATAAGTTCAAATGGGATGCGCATATTATAAAACTCTGTGATCGTCTGCGGGCTCTAGGGAGTACTTTTTATAAGTTGTACTTTATCCTGCCTAAACCAACCTTAAAGATTATATACTGTTCTTTAGTAGAATCCTTAATAAGATATGGAATTAAGTCTTGGGGACATTCGACGAAAACAAATTTAAAAATGGTTCAAAATCTGCAATATTCCATAATCAAAAAAATTGTACCCAGTCATATATATAATCAAAGGGACAATCCAATCTTGTTATATAAACATTTAAAATTACTGCCGGTACGTGGAATATTGTGGATGAGTATCATCGTTGAGCAACAAACTAGACAAAAATATCGAAATCTTCTAGTACACAACCATGATACACGATTTACACAAAACGAAGGTCTGATAGTCCCAAGAATCAACAATAAATATGGAAGTCGAACACTGCAATATATCGTTCCGAACATTTTTAATTTGTTGCCGACGGATGTTAGAGGTCAAAATAAAAGATGGAACAAAGGCAAAATAAAGGAATGGGTAAATGATCAAGAGTTAATTTTATGAACATTGTAAAAAAGATTATATTGTTAATTTTTCTCCTTTTTTGTGTGTATATATTAGGTTAAAATGGTTAAAAAACAATAAAAAAATGTATGCAAAAAGAACTCCACCGACAAGACACACAAGGTGGCTTGGTGGGTCTCTGCAAAATAACTTTTTATTTTTATTTTTAATATATGTTAAAAATTGTGATTTATAAAAAAAAAATAAAAAAAAAAAAAAATTTTTTTTTTTTTTTTTTTCAAAATGTCAAGTATTACACATATTGGGTTTAATAAGGAAAAAAAACACCCTCACAATCAATCAATACCACTGGGTTTACACATACGTAGGAATGTATTATATGTTATGTAAATATATATTGTACTATTACAGGTTCACATTCAATTCAATACGCGCAATTTCATTTGGTCAAAGGACAAAAAAGCATAAACGTATAATACATTTCCATTACTAATACGAGTTTTAACCCAATAAAGGAAGGGAAATAAATACTATTAACAATGAGTTATATTAACCCTTTTGATACTCAGACTTTTTTCTGGCTTTCTTAACGGATATTGTACGTTTCCTTGCTTACATTTCCTAGCTCATTTAACTACGAGTATACGACATAAAGCCTGAGACTTATTGGGTCAATATATATATATATATATATATATATATATATATATATATATATATATATATATATATATATATATATATATATATATATGTATATATATATATATATATATATATATATATATATATATATATATATATATATATATATATATATATATATGTATATATATATATTTATATATATATATATATATATATATATATATATATATATATATATATATATATATATATATATATATATATATATATATATGTATACATAAATATATTTATATGTATATAACTATATCCGTTACTCCTCTATAGTGGTAACCACGTTTGTCTATCACACTGGAGATCCCGGGTTCAATTCACAGAGGGAGTAGGAAAATAAATAAATAAAAGTTTATAATTAAAAAGTAACTTTGTTTTAAAAATCACTATAAATATGATTTTTAAAACAAAGTTACATTTTAATTATCAAATGGAAAATCACAAAGTTAGTGCTTCAAATATAAATTATAAATAAAAGTTTCTTCACTATCAAATTTATTTGTTGATGCGTAAAGCTGATCATTTGAAAATGTATGTCAAATTCTCTAGTAAATTACCAGTGCTAAACAACCGACAGCGAATGTAGTCGCCTTCGTCAATTTTTATTTTATTGCAAATTTGTTGAGATCCTTCGCTTACTTAAAATGGAAATGGATACAAGCTTTAAAAATCACATTATTCTTTTTCTAACATATCTGGACCTAATGGTCCTGCTATGTTAGAAACAGTGAACTGCTGGAAAACTGTCATATTGCCAAGGAAAAAAAGAGATACCCGCACAAGGGTGTCGATCAGTAGCAAAAGGGTTAAATGGTCAATAGATGTTATATAGGATTTGTTTACACGCCCCGTATTCAGCAAACACACTCAATGACGCAAGGAGCATAAATCAAAGGTTAAAAGGTGAAAAAAGAAAAATACCGTAATGATTTCTGCTGACGCCTCGGTCGGACGTTACGGCCTAAGTGGGTGTGTTATGATTAAACTGACCATTTATTTTTGTCTTAAAAACGGGACATATACCAATTTTAACGTAATATAGTGTGTCAAGAAAACACAAATTTTCCATAGTTTTTTTATGTATTAATAAAAAGAAAAGGAATGCTGATAAAGAAAATAAATACTATAAATATGAAAAAAAATATGTTGTTTTATTATTTATTTGACATATAATATACATGACTCACCAGCCTACTGCTGTAGCCATATGCACCGAAATCAATCTAGGATTTATTCAGCAAAGTTATATGAAACGGCTATACTACAAACTATCATCGATTTTTTGCAATTAAAAAAAATTGTCACAGTATGTTACTCTTTTTTTGAAAACGGGACATTTCGACGTTTCGAAAAATTACTTGGGGACAAGCTATCTAAAAACGGGACGGTCCCGTTAAAAACGGGACGTATGGCAAGCGCGGTCCGTCCATACATGCTGTGGATGCTCCGCATCCCTTGCATTTTAGAATAAAAAGATTTAAACTTCTATCCTTAAACAGCAATACTGCAATTTAAATATTTGGATATTTCTACAGCGACCTTAATGTTATTTTTTTTACAAAAACAGCGCTGTACAAAATCATACAATATATTATATTACTATTATAAAAAATATACTATTATTATAAAAGAACGTGCATATATCGTCCCGTCTCAGCGTACGCGCCACGAGCGACACGATACAAAGATCGCGGGCGAGTCTAGGTACACATACATTCTCAAATACTGTGAAACGCGTAAAAAGCACGTAAACAAGCAATACTGGATGCGATTTGTAAACCGCGTGCACAATGTCAGAACCTGAGTTCTTTCCGTGCATACGCACTGAGTGAGACCCGCAAGCCAACATCCATATCAACTGTATACGATATTAATGACAGCATCCGACGTACAAAAAACGTCTTTAATACTAATGTGTATAATGAACCGAATCACATACTCTATTGGATTGTTCTTAGTGATACTTTTGAGATTGAAGACTGAAGTTAAACTGTTATTGAATATTATTAACCTGCGATTTACTTAATATTGGAGATAACTTATTTATATTTGATATCTACTACGAAGTAAAATGTTTATATTCTTAATTTTTTTCTCTTTTTTGTGTCTATATTAGGTTAAAATCGTTAAAAACAATAAAAAAATAATTAAAAAGGAACTCCACCGACAAGACGCACAAGGTGGCTTGGTGGGTTTCTGCAAAATTTCTAAATATGTATAAATTGTGATAAATGTATACAAATAAAAAAAATAGTAAGTACTAGTATAAACATTTGATGTCCAGCATTCCTTCTACAAAAAGTCACCGACCGCCACTGACGTATGGTCACTTTAGTTATGATGGATGATTGGGCGAACTAATAGGTTTCCCACAGCCTCTGTTAGCCTCAGGCTGTTTGTCATCTAGATTCAATATCTTTTCTGATCATATTTCAATCGCCAACAGACCCAATCGGAGTTGAAAATTCGCTACAAAATTCGTTTCGCTCCGTGAATTATAATCGCAATGGCAGCCCGAAAAAAGTAATCCGGGCGAAATTCGCGTTTGACGCTTTGTTTGTTAATCATTTACAAGTACGTGTTTCTGGTTATTTGAAGCATTTCACAGCGGCGAGTTGAATGAGTAAACGTATAGTTACAACAATTAAAATACTTTTCGTTTGTACCGTGTTCATTTTTTTTGTAAAAAATATAACTATGGACCGCTCAATACATGATTTTAAAAAAATATACATATTTTACTTGTTAAATACAACATTTTTACAAATACATATTTACATTGTTTTTTTGTAAAAACCCATCTATAGTAATAATTACATACTAATATTTTTAATGAAAAATAACTACATACTACATTATAATATTTTGTTTGTACACTCCGTTTGTTCTCAGATATTTTACCTCTTTTTATATTATATTTTTTTATTTTTAAATTATTTATACTTTAATAAATTTCATTATTTAAAAATAAAATAGAGGTAAAACAACTGTGAACATAGTGCCCTTTTTCTTGTAGATTTTTATTTTATTTTTAACGTGAAATATGTATGGTTTCATATCTTGCTTCTTCTTACCCTCATTCGTACCCTATGGTGCATAGGGTACTGTGTCAAATTAGGACAAGTCCAGGGTAATATTAAATAAATATTAAAGTTTAAAAATCATTTATATTTATTCGACCCCCCCTGGGAACTGAACCCAGGACCTCCAGCATTGTAGACGAGCGTGCGGACCATTTCACTACGGAGGCGGACAAAAACCCGGCTATTTACAAGATTTATATCTTGTCATAAGCTGGTTAAGTGATCACTTTACACACGTGCAACATTCACCATTCTAACCATGAACCCAGATTTGTGCACACGTATTTGGACACACCCAGTATATTGTGAATAAAAAAAACTGGCCAAATTATAAGCTATGATATAATCCATACGTCACTTCATGTGCGAGACGAGACTATAGTTGCTTTGAGTAAGCTTTTATTCAACAGAAAATCTTTTATTTTTCAATGTATGCCAGATCCTAACCGAATTATTTTATACATTGTGAGATGCCTGAAAACATGATTTTATTTTTTTATGAAGCTAATAATTTTATCAGTTATTTTATTCACAAAATTTCTGGGCGTGTCCAATTCCCTGTTTACTAATCAGGATTTCTCCACTTAGTTAGTTATTTTTACAATTTTGCGAATATTTATATTAACACCCCTGGGAATCGATCCCGAGATCTCCATGAATGGAAGTTAAACGCAGCAACTATCGAGGCGGGCGGTTCCGTATAACGCATGTGTAATCCTTTTGTTACACAAATGTAGTGTTTGTATACGTATGTATCTAAGCATTAGGAATTAGGAAGGAACTTGTTTACCTACCATCGAAGCGAAGTCCGTAACTCCACTAGGAGTATCTACAGAAGTACTTGCGTTTCCTGTTGAAGTTGGAGTTTCCGGTTCAAATTTCCTGAAACATAATATAATAATGCTCTTTTCGTATTTCAGCGAGCCGGATATGCACGAATTGCGAAATTTTGTATTTCCTAAAAAAAACTTCAGTCAAGAAATAAAAATTCACAAAATGTACACATTGTAAGTTAACAAAATGTTATCTAATTAATTGATTCGGCAGCTACTTTGAGGTAATATGTATATATTTTTAATTTAATTTTTACTCGGTAAATACCACTATTTAAAAAAATCTATTGTGATACGTATTTCGATGCATTCCGCATCATTTTCGACTTATCAAAATGATACAGAATGCATCGAAACACGTGTCACAATAGATTCTAAGAAATAGGTATTGTTTACCAAGTAAAATTAAATTTACCATGTATTTTAAATATTGAAATCAAACACTGATTTCACTATACAATGTTAGTATAGTAATGATATTTAAAATATAAATATGGAGTTCTACAAATGAATCACCTAATCATAAATAAGTATTACTCATTAACCAAATAGCTAACTCAACGAGCAGTTCATATTGGAGTTTTAATACCAACCCTAATTGTAAAGACTGAAAAATTCTCCGGAGAATCCCGAGATTTTTCTTAAACGAAAAGAATTATTTTTAAAAGAATATCAATTAATGAAAGAATACCTAACTCAAAGAAACTCTATTTTCTGCATAACAGATTTTACCCCCTTACTATTCACCCGGAAAGCAAATAGCAGCGCAAAGGAAAACAGGTTTATGTTTCAATGAAAATATAAAGTATTTTTTACCAAGTGAAAAATGAGTTGTAATTAAGGAACAGCGACAAAGTCTGCAATCAAATTAAACCCAACAGGGCTTAGTAAAGCGAGATAAAATGGTATTTTCTCAATGATTGCACTAAATAACGAAAATTCACTATTTCAAAATGTGTTTAGCTACCGTGCTGGAGGTCCAGGGTTCGATTCCCAGGAAGGGGGGGTGAAAATAAATATTGATGATTTTACACTCTAATATTTATTTAATACTACCCTGGACTGGTCACTTAAGCGCTGTATCATTTTCGACATATCAAAATGATACAGAATACATCGAAACACGTGTCACAATAGTTTATAAGAAATAGGTATTGTTTACCAAGTAAAATTAAATTTTGTATAAAAAGTTGTATATATCCTGTAACTCATTGTTACCGTGGTGATTAGTTGGTGTGCCGCGGAAAAACGTCTAGTTTAGTGAAAATAACACAATTGCTCCAAATTTTGTTTGCCTGTGCTCAGTTAAGATGGCTCACATTTCGCATTAAACATAATATATTAAAAATGTTACCATAATGTGGTAAATATGCATCTCAATTTCTTAATTTGGTAAGTGTACCTTGAATAGAAAAAGTTTGCGGAACACTGCTGTAACTATATTTTATTTATTGTTTCGGCATTAACTTTGTGGTAAGACATGTTACAATGATTAAAGAAAACACTTCGTTTTTTACCACTTGAGTTTTATTATAGACTACATGTTTCAGAAGTTTAACTTCCATCATTCAGAGTTATTATACAGACCTGAATGATGGAAGTTTAACTTCTGAAACATGTAGTCTATAATAAAACTCAAGTGGTAAAAAACGAAGTGTTTTCTTTAATCACTGCTGTAACTAACGATTTTTTTCACATACGAGTTCTCGAGACCATCTATGTTCAATTTGGGTAAGTTAAGAAACAAAATTATCAAGCAGAGGCCTTCATTCAAGATTCTTCTTGAATTATTTTACATACTGGGAGACGTTTTAATAACATGATTTAAAATTCTTATTAAACATGTATTTTGACCAGTAAATCAGATTTTATGATTATTCCAAACAAATAAACATTCAGAATGAAATACACATGACTCAGAATCCTAATGGCTCTCAACTAAAATTAATAATAATAATAATACCCTTATCCGCACCCCAATGGTGCATAGGGCACTGCGTCATATAAACGCAGTGTTATCTTGAACGCTTACACATGAAGGAAAGGTGATCAGCCCTCCGCTTCAGGTACCAGTCCAGGGTAATATTGAATAAATGTGACAGTGAAAAAATCACTTATATTTATTTTACCCCCCTTGGGAATCGAACCCGGGACCTCCAGACCTCCTCAACTAAAATGACTTTTAAAAATCCCGAAACGCGTGTTTTTTGTTTGTTTTCAACAAACGATGTTTTCCTTTTAAGTAATTCAAATGGAAGAATGTGAATTTGTTTTTTTTTACGAGGGAACATTAAATATGGAAGTAATAAAACGTAGATAAATGAGATTAAGCATGACTACAAACAAAACGTTTCGCTTTTTGTGGAGTATTTTTTTTATATTTTTAACTCAAATCAAAATAAAAAATACCTTAATATATGTATGTTAAAAACATACATATTTTCATTAATTGATTCGGCAGTCACTTTGTGGTAAAATCTATCTATTTTTAATTAAGGTTTTACTTAGTAAATACTACTATTTCTTAAAATCTACTGCGACACGTGTTTCGATGCATTCCGCATCATTTTTAAACACCATATACGGTAAATGGCCAGATTTCCATATTCTTATTAATCTTTGATGAGATGTCAAAAAATTCCATGAAAAATATCTCCTATAATTGGAGATAATCCAGATTTGTGAACAAGTATTTGGACGCACTCAAAATGTTGTAAACCGTATACGGTGTTTAAAAATGATGCGGATTGCATCGAAACACGTGTCACAGTACATTTTAATAAATAATGGTATTTACTAAGTACAACTTAATAAAAAAACATGAATATTATTAAATTCTTCAATAAATGTGAATTTTACAACAAATCAATTTGAAAAAGTTCGTATTCACGAAATGTTATATCATAAAAGAAAAAAGTAATCAAGAGCTTCTATGTTCCATAGTGTGGCGGTTAAAGCATTTGGTTATTATGCTGGTGGTCTCGGGCTCGAATCCCAATGGGGTCAAAATAAATGTAAATTAACTTTACTCTCAAATGTATTTACTATTACCCTGGACCGGTATCTGAAGCGCAGGAGTGACCATCTCTCATAAAGTAATAAACGATAAATGTAACACAACATCGATGCGATGTAAATGCCCTTCGTACCATTTGGTGCGGATAAGGATTAGAAGAAGATTAAAACATTTGAAATCTTAATGAAACGGTTGTTTAATCATGGGTAGAATGGAGAATGTTACATAGTGTATAAAGTCGTCACTTTTACCAGTAAATGACAAGTAGTGAGTCGTGTAAATTATAAGACTTCCATATTTCCATGGCGATTTATTGCGAAAAATTTTCTTCTTCTCTCTGTTGAGATATCAATAAAAATATTATTAAACCCCTACCCACAAACAAACTTTGAGGATTATGTGTTGAAAAAAGTAGCACAAAAACAGAATTTTCTAAGTAGGTATTGTTCAGAATATAATTGAGAAATAATTTAAAACACGCTTTTACCATGGAAATGCCTTTCTATACATTTCAATCTGAGCAACACTATACTCCACGTAGTATGACTATAATCTGTGGGTAGTTTGTATCAGGGTAAGAGAAATTCAAGAAGGTCAGGTCAAGTGATAGCAATTTATTCACGTTGCTACCATTCCTTGGTACATCACACACGCTGGAAATGTGAGCATAACATGCGCTCACTAGAGAAATCTCGTTCGCCGGAAAAAACCCTCCAGTTTCTATAATTCTATGTAGACTTACAAATAAATATAATATTCTATCCGTATTTCCCACAGGATTTCCGCCCGGGACCTCTGCGGCCAGTACAAGGACTCTAAGGTTGCAGGACTTGTGATTTTGATTAATGCTCAACTTTGCTTTGCTGCTGAAAATGCGAAAATTGAATTCGTCGACCACTTGGTGTGGTAAAGGAACCTGAGAGTCTGTGGTTGTATGTAGTTGCAATGGAATCCAAATATTGCAAAAAAACGTTTTATTAATAATGTTTTTAATAATTATAGCACTCACTTTATGGTGAGTCATTTTTCAATAAAAAAAAAAGTTATTAATTTAGTATATAACCATTCACCGAGATTTCAGTCTACTGGTTTTGAGACGTTCCCTGTCTCTTTGTCGGGATAATCCTTCGTCATGTACGACCGCTATTAATAAGGTTCGGCGGCTTTTAATAAAATCTGATGGTGCAAAAAGTCTACGTATTTGGAAGGTATTTTTGATATGATGTACCTACGGACGTAAAGGAAAATGGCAGTGTATATAAGGATATATGAGTATGGCGTTTTATCCTCTCTGCCTACCCCTGCAGCGAAATAGCATGATGGCAGTAGTAGTAGTAGCTTTTAAAATTGTACTATGTAGGGAATTATTTTTATTATTAATGAATATGACCTTGAACAGGTACCTGAAGTGGAAGCTGATAACCTTTCCTTTGTGTATTTAACGATCAAATAACGCTGCTTCTAAACGATGCAGTGCCATATGCAGCATTGGGTGCGGATAAGAGTTAGAAGAAAAAAATGAAGGGACCTTATGAAGGTACCAACAATGGCGGTAGAAACTTTGGTAGAAGGAAATACACAGTGTAAACCAAAAATATATATTTTTATTTATTACATCTTAAATTGAATTTCACGCATCTCGAAATAGAATTTTCATATTGAACTGAAAATGGTTGCTTTCATCAACAAGTGTAAAGTATTATATCAACTCGGTAGGGTGTCCCGAAAGCGAGTTTCCTTGTCGAACATACAGGTAGGTACGAAGAGGTACTATTTTATTATAATCACGCGTATACGCGAGAGCACTCCTTATCTTTCCAGCAAAGAACAAGCCGACTGTCTAAAAGCAAAACCTAGTATAATCTTTGTAAATAAAAATGCAAATATTCGTTTGTAAAAAATCTTAAATGTCCTTCATCATCGAAAAGTAATTCATCAATTTGTTTGGCATTTTAAAACAATATTGAATGCGCTAGTATTTTTATATGCCTGTGAACGGTTAAAATATGCATTCGATGAAAAGCAAGTTTATTAACGGAATGGTGGCTCCATCTGTTGAAAATAACACCAATACACGTGATACTAAATATTGTTTATGGCGGTCACCATGCTTCTTGACATATGCTGTAATTAAGCATTTGATATTTTCGATTGGATTGTTGTTTCGATGGTTTTAAATATTTTAATTTTTTAGAACCATTGTGAAATAAACATGTTAGGAATGTGTGCTTTCAATGAATTTTGACTTTTTCAATTAAAATTTTTTTTAGTAAATATTTATCAAACTTTGTAAAACTTAAATTAAAAATGGATAGATGTTACCACAAAGCGACTGCCGAATAAATAAATGAAATTTGGACTTGACTGGGCCACAGCAAAGCGTGTCCGGTACACCTAGTTAAATATAACCAGCCTATGACAAGTCATATGCTTTGTAAGTACCCAGACATCCATATTCTTCCTTATCTATCTTAAGATGTCAAAAAGTTAAATATTAATGACCGCAGTGGTAGGTACCTGTTGAACAAATAGCAACACTTCATCTTCAAACCTTTATCCGCACCCCAATGGTGCAGAGGGCACTGCATCATATAAACGCAGTGTCATCTTTATGGTTAACACATAAAGGAAAGGTGATCAGCCCACCGCTTCAGGTACCAGTCCAGGGTAATATTGAATAAATATAACAGTGAAAAAATCACTTATATTTATTTAACCCCCCTGACAATCGACCTACCTCCAGAACGGTAGCCGAGCTTGCTGACCATTCTATGGAGGCAGACAAAAACATGTAACAACACATGTAGTACTCAACCAGGCGGACAGCGTGCTTCTTGACATCTGCTGTAATTTAGATTTTTAAATTTTTTGACGCTTATTGATTGAAGAGACCCCTACATAAAGCCGTCTTAAGTCAGTGTAGAATGTCCAGAATGTATTATTGTAAGGCATTGCCTTGTAGTACCTAGACTTGTATTTTGTAGGATCCGTTGATATTGGACGTAGCTGTCCTCTGTCTCCAGTCCCCACCCCCTTCTTGCTTCCAGACGAAGGGTTTCCGAGCTGTCAGCATGGAGCTACCCATATCATTACATCCGATGACGTATAATAATTATTAAATTCATCCTGAAATGTTAAAATGCGCGAAGTGCCCATGTTTATCGAAAACTGATTGGTGCTGTATCTTACAATTTTGTGGAAGCATATGTCGATTTTTTAAGAATTCAAGTCCAAAATGACGATTTGAAATGATTTTTTTTAGATCAGTGGTTCACAAACTTATTATTTTTTGACATCTCATCAAAGATGATGAAGAATATGGAAGTCTGGGCGTTGGAGGGGCTGACGACCATCAAAGGCTTAAGTGATCACTTTACACATGTGTAACATTCACCAATTCTACCCATTATTGACAACCACACTACTCAATGCCCAGACTTCCGTATTCTTCTTCATCTTAAATGAGATGTCAAAAAATAATATGAAAATAACTCATATAATTGGGGATAATCCAGATTTTGTGAACAAGTATTTGGACACACTCATAATGTTGTACACAAACATATAAGCTTAAGAACCAAATATGCAAATTATTACGATTAACAAAATTCTTGAGAGCCAAATTTGTTTGATATTCTAGTAGTTACACGTATGTATATAATAATTTATGTATGTTTATGTATGTATATATAATTTATGAATGCATATAATAATTTTACATACGATGTCTAAACAATAATAACCTCTCCGAATTTGCCAATCACCTCATAGAATCAAATCACGTCTTCAAAAAAGACACGGGAGTAAAAATATTAAACACTAATAATAAAGGGTTAAAAGTAAATAATATGGAGATTTTTTTTATATTAGGAAAGCACTTAAAAATAATATTCCTCTAATTAACAACCAAATAAATTTTACATATAGTCCATTGTTTGATTCGACATCGGTTAAACACGACTCGTCAATATCCAATTCGAACCCCCCCCCCCACTCCTTTCATCCTACAAGTATATAAGTAGATTCGATTCCTAGTCTAATTTTAATGTACGTTTAACCTCGGCTCGTAACGCATGTCTGTATTGAAAACTATAGTGCATGTTGGTCTTCGGGCCGACCAAAAATCGCATATGTTAGACATTTTGTGTAGTTTTGAGTGTGTAAATGGTGCTATGGTGGTGAAGGGTAGTATTGTTTGCATGCTGTGTTAGTGATTGTCCTGACGAAGAGACGGGTACGTCTCGAAACCGGTAGACGTAAAAATCTCGGTGAGTGGTTATATACTAATTTTGTTGACATTTTTGTAGAAAAATAAATAAGTAATAATTTTTAACCTTTATTAAATTAAGCCCAATAAAACTTATTGTCACACTTAATAATAATTTTATTCATTGATAAAAAATCAAAGTAAGGTTTCCATAAGAACACTGCTTATTGCGTCTGCCTTCAAAGCTTGATCTAGTCTGGTTTTTATGTCGTTATTCTTAGCACGTTTCCAGGTTCTCGTCAATAAGATGATTGCTAAGTTAGCTTTTAATAAGATTCATGACTCAAATATATTGTTCGCATGAATACGTAAAGTTGAAGAGCTTTCCCGAGTGTATGTATTTGTGCCGTACTCAAAAGGTCAAATAATCGCATGCGGCTCCCGAGCCACACTTTGTCTACCTCTGATTTAGATTGAATGTATTATTTTAACGCTTTAAATGCCACCAAATGATCATCTCGCCTGTCTTAATATGTTTTAAAAAAAAAAAGTCTTTGTGTTAATTTAATATAATTTATGACAAAAATGGAGTCAAGTGATTGACGTAATAATTTATTTCAACTCAAATTTGTTATTTTTTATGTAATAACCATATTTGTTTCATGTAAAATACATTTTTAAATAAGACATTCGCGAGAACCATGCGTTAACAAAATTGAGTTTTATTCAATTTTGAAGTATCATTTTTCGGTAAAAATTGTCAGCAACCGTTATCAGTAAAGAGCTTCAAATATTATATTTCTTGTTAAATAATAAATGCGAATCGCTAAAGAAATATGTAACTCAATCCGTTATGTAAAGTGCTTATTCATTTCATACCCCCAAAGTAGGTGGAAAAGTTGTAAAGTCGAAACTTTCTAACGATCACTGGGACATTAATAGTGTCGATTAAATGGGAATAATAAGTTTCGGAAGGCAATCCGTAAGTATGCGAAACTTTCAAAATATCTCGAAATCGTAAGTATCATTTTGTCTCTCGGCTGAGATATTCGAAAAGTTTCGAGCGATTCGTTAATATATAACTTCCTTCAACACTCTTTCGTTAATTTTAACGTCAAAAGTAGCGCAATAAAACTCGAAAGAATAAATAGAGACTGTAAAAATATAACGATAATGAAACCGAGAGTAGTCGAATCGGTAAGTGCTTCCACTTGTTTGAGGAAAAAAATCTGAGCGTAAAACGCCAGCGTAAAGCGTGGAAATAAAAAAAGGATAAAATATCGGGCAAGTTTTACTCCCGCTACGTCACGCTAGTGTCCTCGCGGAGTAAACTTGACAAGCGAAAAGGATGTAAATAAAAAGTATACGAACTCTTAAGAGGTATAAAAAATCACAGTACGAACTTTTACAGTCGCTACATACTTAAAGGCGCAGGATCACGGCAGAGAGCTTTCTAAGGAGCTTTCGGGCGTAGCTTATTATTTCTCGCCCTCGGTCCGGAGGTTGGAGGTCACCTTACATTAGGGACCACTCACGGATCGCGGAAATGTTCAAATATACTTTATGAAGCTTTCATACTTCACCATCGATCTTTCTATTATTTATGTACTTTATTTATTTTTAAGTCGCATACTGCAGAAACATCAGGAACAAGAAATTCCGGACTTAAAAATAGAGCAGTATAGTAATCTCCTAGTGCACTCTGTCATTTAATTCTTAATTAGGAATTGTAGTGTAGAAAAAAATAACTACACTAAACTCCCATTTCAAATGTTGTTTTCTAACAATTTTAAAATAACAATAATGAAAGCGATGTCGTATCAAATGTGCTTAAACGGGTTCGTCTATTCTCTCATAGGGATAGTAAATCATTTTTGTAAACATTCATTTTACCGTGTAAATGAGGAGTTCAGTATACATGATTTAACTGTATTTTAAATTGTATTGTACTTGTTTTGTCACTAATTAAAAAAAAAATCAGCTCGAATCCTTATCGCTTTTACTTATAAATAATAAAACGATTATTTCTTGAATGTTTTTCGCAGATACTTTGTGGCACATATTATAAACTTTATAAAATAAACCAACTTTGTTTTAACCCCTTTTATTGGTGCACTTTATCCAACCAGTTTCGACAAGAACCTTGTCATTATCAGGGTTTATGTACTTAATTTTAAAACATTGAAATACTCATAGTTAGGTTATAGTAAATTACCCTTCCCTTACGATACCAAAAACTTGCACGCACTCCGTACACCATATGAAAATATGATTTAAAAAACGGGAAAAAACTCCTAAATGTTGTTTTTATTGAGCATTGCGCAGGGAATACGTCAACTCCAAATGACAACTTATTAAAACGATTATTAAAAAAAATTGCTAATAAAAAGAAAATAAATAAATAATGTCCAGTTATGAAGAAGAAATATTCGAAATAAACAGTTAAATTCATAAATGAAAACCCGTTTATTCTACGTATGTATAATACAAACAAAGAGGTTGTATAAATTCAACATAAAGCAGTTGAAAACCTATAAATATAAACGATCTGAGACTGCTCCACTGTTTTATCGACTGTTTAGAGCCTCCAAGGCATTAAGAGAAGTGTTAACATGAAACTTTTATTATAGATTACATTTGATATTGCCTTGGATACCTGATTATATGTACGACCTGCGAAGTAAAGAGAGAATTATCATAATATATTATGGTATTATCTATTTGCGATTCTTTTAAAAGTGTTCACGATTTTACATTATAACATACATTATTTTGTAATAATAAATCTTTTTAACACAGGTTACCAAACATTTTTAGTCAAGCACCTCATTCTTAAATGCGCCTACTTTCAAAATCCGCCAGATCCAATTTTATAAGATTTAAAAATAAATACCATATCGGAATGTCAATTGTGGGTTTTGTTGTTTGAAATATTTAAATACTTAAAAATATTTCAAAAAATACTTAAAAACAGCGTTGTATTTCAAATTCCGCTATATTCATGGAACATGCCTTCTGACCCATATCGGCCAATCAGAGAGCGGGGATAGGTCAAAAATTAAGACGTCATCATCGGTTTGTGCCTCTTGTATTTTTTCGAATACTGAAAAAAATCGAATAAAATGTTAAAATTGTCTATTTCATAATATTTTATCTAAAGATAGATAAAAATTTAAAAAATAAATGTTACCAGGAGATTTTGTTAAAATAAAATATATATTAAGTTATAATAAAATATTTATAGTGTTTTTAAAACAGAGTAACATTTTTATTACAAAATGGAAAATCACAAAGTTAGTGCTTCAAATACAAATTATACCATATTCTTCTTTGGAACTTCTAATTGGAGATAATCCAGATTGGTAAACAAGTATTTGGACACACTCAAAAATTTGTATACAGCCAATACATAAAAAAATCTCTCCATGAGTTTGAGGGAGTATTTGGATGTAGAATCTTCTGTTTCTGAAGTTAAATTACACAAATCTCAATCTGGGTATACCGGAGTATACCTATGAAGTAATCTCACCCCTTTTTAAGTTGCTTTACCTTTTAGAGATATTGAATCAGGGCTGCGAAAATATGAATATCATATTTTTTTTATTATTTTCATTAAGAAAAAGCAATTCAGTTGGCTTGGCTATGTACTCCGCATGCCTCCTGAGAGCCTTAATCAAGCTTGCCTCTTTTACAAGGCATCAGGTTCGCGCCGCCCAGGACGACCACTGCTGACAATTCGTCGGCAGTTCTAGTTGGGACGCGGATCTGACTTTGGAGGATGCAAGGGAGCTGGCAGCCGACAGAAAAGCCAGGAGACAGTTTGTGGACTCCATATGCTCCACCTAGGGAGCGGATACGATTTAATTAATTAAATTATTTTCATAGATTGATTCGGCAGTCGCTTTGTGGTGATATCTTTTAAATTTTATTCGGTAAATAATACTATTTCTTAAAATCTATTATGAAACCTGTTCGATACATTCCGCATCATTTTCTGATATCAATAAAAATTTTGGGCCAAACCTGAAATTTGTAAAAGAACACATACAGAATATTGAGAATGAAACTGTATGTTTATGATGTAATGAATTACTTAGTTATGCTTCACACATACTTGAACTGAATTACATAGGCGTGTCATCGTAAAATCCGAGGCGAAAATTGAGAAAAAAAGTTTAAAATACTTTGTAAAGTCTGTATAAAATACTTTATAAAAACAACAACTGTTTAAATGAAAAATATAATTTAATTAAAAAAATATATAAAATGACAACCCTGAATTGCGGCTAGGCAGTATATAGTCTCGGCAGTGGGTAGGGTTGCCTAGTCCGTTTCTTACATCCAATTCTCGGCTTTAGGGCGCCACTTCTCGTTAGCGGTCCAGTTTGTTCGCATTTCCGAGGGTCACGAACCGAGACGTTGGACCTAGAAGTACATCTAACGATACAGGGCTAGATTTTCAATACCAGCTAAGAACTCAAAAGAACAAATCGGCAGGAGTTTGTAATAATTTGGGGAAAACGATTTGTTAATTTTGTTTTGGAAGATGAAATGGTATTTAATTGAAGAAAACAAGATGGGTAGCATCAATGGTTAGCAGGATTGGTTCTGATGAATGAATACCTGGTTTTGTTTAGAGAGTCACCATTGAAAATGTATTTTTCTTATGATCAAGCATTTTAAGATCAAAACTATGTTGCATTGTTGAGGCGTCATATGCGTCATCAGGTGATAGTTTAAAAACCCTGAAAACAGATTGTTGGAGATTTCTCAGACATTCTCCAAGCTGAGAAATGAAAAAAGGACTGATCGAGAAGAATCTGTAGAAAAAACAATAGTGGTCACGATACGCAGGAACAGTTTACGACCACGGAATTTTTATTTCAGTTATTTAAACGGTTTGCGCAGTTTGAAAAAAATCCTTTCAGTAACGTATCTTTGGGATAGAATAATAAAAGTTCCTGTCATTATCGAAAAGTGGATAGCTCTAGTCAGGCCCAGGTCCTTTCAGGAATCGAGGGAGTCGTAAATTACGTCACATGTTTCATGACGTCACGCGGTGGAGCGTGATTGGTTGAAGATGGCAGCCATTAACCATTTACGACTGTCGTGTAGAGGCTAGAAGAAGAAGCTAAAAGTATCGTTTACGCAGAGACATTTATTTCAGCGGACATGGCGCTAGCAAATAATTCTTGGAGTCCATAGATAACCGACTCGAAGTTGTCCTAGTTATAAATGGTAAAACGTTTTTATATTTCATAAATATGAGGTAATACAACAGAGGCAAATTGAATTGAAGATGAATTTAGAAAAATGAGTTATTAATGCCAAACAAATGTTTAAAAAAAAATAGTTAAAAAAAAATATATATATTTTAAATCGTCTTTAAACTTGATATGGGCGATCGAATAAAAATAGGAAACTAAATAAAAACTTCAGTTCTAAAGTGATCAAACATTAAAATGGAATTGAAATTTCGGAAACGTTTAAAGGAGTAATTTTAAAAAGAGAATCTTAATAATATTTTGTATTTTAAAAGCATTGTTACCTTTGTGGTACGGTAATATAGGTAACACCCTCTTTATCATTCATCGTTCTACTTCAACTTCTTTAAACCCTCATCCGCACCCGATGGCGCATAGAGCACTGCATCATATAATCGTAGTGTTATCTTGATCGTTATCACATGGAGGAAAGGTGATCAGCCCTCCGCTTCAGGTACCAGTCCAGGGTAATATTGAATACATATTAGAGTGAGAAAATCACTTTTATTTATTTGTTTACAAAATGCAAAATAACACTCTCTGACCTGTAGCGGGTAAATATTCAGTAAAAAATATACCTCTTTTGCTGGGATATAGTACATTTTATGGGCATTCCGAAAACATGCAGAACTGAAAATTTACGATTTTTGATTTATGACGTTCTTGAAAGGAGTGAGCGATATGTGTGTTACGCTTCGTTACGGACCAAAAAGTAACCTTGTCACGTGCTTGGATTTTTTTCTTTTTAATTGGTCACGTCATGTCCTAAATGTGTTCCATAGTCACTGCGTTTACGACTTTCACGAAATGTGAAGTGCGCAAGCTGGAAGTTCCTAGACTGAAAGTATCTGTGGTCATGGCGCTCTCCGCGCTCGGGGGACCGTAAAGGGGCAGATGATGTGTCGCCATAGGAAGCTTTATGGGCGAGGAAATGATCAGCATCTGGAGAACGAGCTGACAACTGAATAAGTAATCATACTTTATGGCTGTCGACAATTCCGCTTTTACGGCTTGCTTTTGAAATACATAAAAATAGTATGAATGGTTCCTCGGAGCTAATGAGAAGTGAGTAAAGTATAATACTTTTTGAAAGTCCTTGTTTGAATGGACGTATTTTATTTAGTAAATAAATTAAAAAATGAAGTAACCTAACCTAACCTGACTTATAATATTCTCAATATTATAAATATTTAAAGCATTTACTGTGTGGTTAGTCATTTTTACTTTTTTTTTACAAACATGTTAATAATATCGTAGTCGTACAGGAGAAAGTGACCAAATACCAAATCGTACAATGTTCAGGAGGGCCATTTAAGTCACTTTTGCTTGGCAAGAGTGACGTAAACATCAATGCAGTAAGTCATTTTTACTAAGTCAATATATTATACTTCCAAGTTTAAAATCCTTTGGGATCTTTTCAGGGTAATATTAAGCCAGTAAGATATTAAATAGTCAATGATCACGTTTTTGTAGAACAATGCACTTGGTCACTTTCTCCTGTATGACTACGATATTAGTTTATAACCACTCACCGAGATTTTTATGTCTACCGGTTTCGAGACGTACCTGTCTCTTCGTCAAAATAATCAATCAGGTGGTGAAGGGTGGTATTGTTTGCATGCTGTGGTAGTGATTGTCCTGACGAAGAGGCGGGTACGTCTCGAAACCGGTAGACATAAAAATATCGGTGAGTGGTTATATACTAATATGATTAACATTTTTGTAAAAAAATAAGTAAGTATATTATGTAGCATTGATAACTTTGAGGCATGGTAATAAAACACTCTCCTTACCATCCATTATTTACTTGGTGAAATACCACCTTTTCAAACTACCGCTTTCGGAAAATTATTCCATCATCAGGTCATTAAAATTAAAATTCTTACTATTATTATTCTTTGAAAGAGTGATAAAGAACATAAAAAGGAGTGTTGAATCTTAAAAAATCCTTTTCTAGAGAATTATATTCATACGGGCTTCATATTTAAATGTAATTATTTTATTTTGATTTGAATGACCTGATGATGGAATAATTTTCCGAAACCGGTGGTCACAAATAAGTGTTTAAAAAAAAGTGGTATTCCACAAAGTATACAATGGATGGTAAGGAGAGTGTTTTTTTAACTTACTTGTATTATTATGCATGTGATCAGAAAAAAAAATTAAAGAGAGTAATTTACATACCAAAAACGATCAATGTCTTATTTATATAACAAAAAAAGATGTAACCTAAAGGTGGAGTGTTTTTTCATAAGATTTTAAAATTGCCAAAAAAACTATAAAAACTAAAAAACCTATAAACTTCCAGCATGGTAGCTAAACACGCTAATCATTATACTACGGAGGCGGATAAAAATTATGTTACTCAGAAAAAACAAATCTAATTCCATTAATTGATTCGGCAGTCACTTTGTGGTAAAATCTATCCATTTTTGATTAATGTTTTACTTGGTAAATGCCACTATTTTTTTCTGCTTACGGTGTTTGAAAATGATGCGGAATACATCGAAACACGTGTCACAGTAGATTTTAAGAAATAGTGGTATTTACTAAGTAAAACATTAATAAAAAAAAACAAATCAGGTAACATATTAACCTCTTCTGAACCACCCTAAAGGAATTTTATCGAATTACAAATAAATGGAACTGTATGCAGGGAATACATATGTATAACATTCGTATATATTTTAAATGTTATTTTGTATATTTAAATATTTAAAATCGCTCTCCCGTGAAACCATGTGTATATTTATGGTTTTCATGTTACGACCAGCGGCTGTCGATATACATATTTTCAGTAAAAAACGTTATAAAAAAATAATGTTCGATTTTTTTCAGTCCGAATGCAAAAAACTGTGTCCATTGTGCTTTAAATCTTGTTATAAAATCCAATGAACACACATTAAAGTTGTTAAATACGTTCAAATAAAATATTTGATAAAATATTTGAACGTTTTAGTCAAAATATGGTCCCGTGGTTAATGTTGCCACTTCTTAGAAATATTTCTTGGGGTTTTAGTTTTAATTTCAGTTTTAATTTACGAATGAAAAAGGAAAATAACTGTGTAACAATATACAAAAAGAACTCTAGTTTATTTTCCATTTATTTATATTGACATCTTAACGAAGATGAAGAAGAATATGGATGTCTGGGTATTTACAGAACTTAAGATCTGTCATAGACTGTTTTCACTGTATACATACACAAATCTGGGTTTTCCCAATTGGAAGTTACTTATATCGACATCATAACAAAGATGAAGAGGAATACGGAATACGGAATGTCATAGGCTTGTTTCGTTGACCACTTAATCTAGCCTATGACAGGTCATAAGCCCTGTGAATAACTAGACATACATATTCTTCTTCATCTATGTTGAGATGTCAATAAAAACGATATTATTTAGAGTATATTTCATTTTATTTTTATTTTTATTTGTTCGGGAATTGTACAGCTTTACATTAAAAAAAGTATATAATAAACAAAATTTACATTAACAATAATAAACATTGCATTACACTAACAAAAATAGTTACATTAATAAAAATAAAGCCAATCAAACAATTCCACATTTATGTTATAGTAACTATTAAAAACAATAAGAGATAAAAAAAGGTATAGTATGAAAAATAGATTTTGCATGAAGAAGAAAGATATACAAAAATGAAATATTTGGTCGATGATATAGTTAAAAATAAAATTATGTGAGGAAGTGAAAAAAATAGGTGATGGGCAATTCTGAACTCATGGCATTAGAAAAATATTCACAATCTTCAGATTTTTTTACCGATGAATACAGGAGATCTGAAAAAACAAATATATTGATTGAAATTATATTTACAGCATTAATGCATGTTTGACGTATATGCTGAAAGTGCAATATCTAAATGCATTTCCATAAAATGCAGGTAGCATTTCAAGACATTTCAAGACATTCCCAGAAATAACAAGACGCGATGCACTACGGGTACATTTTCAATGCAATTTAAGGCTTGATATGAAAACCCGGTATAAAGCCGTTACAGCAGGTTACATGCCTTCGCTGAAGAGGAGGTAAAAGCTTTTTATTCATTATGCATACAATCCGACGGAACGCGACGCTCGCCCGAGATTACAGATAAGATTGTCGAGAACGGATTTACAAAAAAATATATATATATTCAAGATTCTATCTGCAATTGTGCCGTCTGAGTAGGGCTCGTGTCTCGTGTAGCGAAGTCATCTGTAAGCAGACTCAATGGTAGATGTATTTTTTTCAGTGTCGTATAAAAATAAACGGTCGAGTTCTCTCTCACTTTAAAAAAAGCATTTAAAGTTTGTATTTCAGGAACAGGTTTTTAAACAGGTTACCTGTTAACGCTCTCCTACATTAAGCCATGATAAGACAGGCGCCGTTGCGTTGTTGGGTAGACGCTCGGCTGCGAAACTGGCGTCGCGGGTTTGATTCCCGCCTAGTGCAAAATAATTTCAAAAAAGATTTATTTTTAATTGTTCTGGGTGTTTGTGATGTATTTTTCACATTTACCTTCCCTATTCTTACTATCCTACCTGCAGATAAGCCTGTAATAGAGGCTTTGCGGGTTATTTCATAAAAAAGGTCTTAAAAATAGCTTACTTAAAGTGCCGCCAAATTTAAAAAAAAGTATTTAACCTTTTCTTTCCGGTGCTGAAATAAAACACGCGTCCCGGTTTGGGTAGTCACTACACAATAAAAAAATTAGCGAGTTTAAATCGGAAAAATACGGACATTCATAGCTAATTCCCTTAAATAATAATTTTAATAATAATTTAGATTTATTTGCTGAAAACATTTAAAAACAATATGGCAACCCTCACGGAACAAGCGTAGGTCCACTCTTGCCGAAAGCTCAAGAGCTACTACCACTAGCTCGCTAGCTAGCCAGAGAACATTGAGCTTTGAGCTCCTCACGCTTGCACAGTATACAGCATGCAAGAGTGAGATGCGAATATAGTGACGCGGTTCCCGTACACTCTTTACGGGCTATTTATACGCGAATTTGTTTCCGATATTCACAAAATAACTCGGATATACCCGATAAATTCTGATTATTATAAATATTATTTTTTAAATCAAAGCGTAAATATGTTATGGAGGAACACCTAAAATCTTAGCGTTGTATATATAACATTTATAGAGTTATTATGGTTATTAGAAGCAATGTGTACAAGGTATATAACACCGGGAAGGGAGGGCAAGCTTACAACTTTTTTATAGTCAGATCATTACAATTTTGAATCTTAAAAACTCAACTTTATAGCTACCGGTTTTGGAATAATCATTCCGTCATGAGGTCAACTGTAGACAGTTGTCAGTCAGAAGTGATATTACGTAAAGTGAACGATGAATATTTTGGAAGAGTGTTACCTAATTATTTCCTTAGTCTTGCTGCTAGGACAGTGAAGTTATTAAAGAATGATGTGTTATGTCGAGGAAAGGAAAGTGTTGAAGAGAAGAGCAGAGAAGAGCGAATTAAATATTTTAGATTAATGTGATTTAGACGCGAGAAGCACAGCATATCAATATTAATGCAAAGGTGTGTGTTACTCAGAATGGAAGCGTGCTGTGACTGAGTATACAGGTAATGAGAGAGCCGAGAATCCCGTGAAAACTTCATCCCCAAAGTCTTACTCCGTCTAACTGCATCATCCCACTCTTACTCGTCTTGTGCCGTGAATAATTGGTAAGTAAAACACCCCGAGGACAGCTTTAATTGCAACCCTTGTACTGTAAATATTTATCAACTGAGACAATTGTATTACCGTTCGTTTGACTGCCTTCGCTAAGTTAAATAACATACAGACGACACAAATAGTGTCAAATAGAGTGATGAGTTAATTAAATTTTAATTACACATAAATTTAAGGGTGATTATTAACGAATAAGAAGTCAAAAAGGGTATGTCAAAACTTGAAAGCGGTCAGGTCAAAAAGAGTCGAAATAATTGGTGGGTATGAGTGAGAAGATGCATGAACGTGGAAGAGGCGAAGGATGTTTCCAAAGACAGGGTGGTGTGTCGTTCTATTTCTCTGTCTATCCTTGCGGAAAAACGGCGTGTTGGTTAGTTAATTAAGAATAACAACATTTTGAGTGTGTGCAAATACTTGTTCACAAAATCTAGATTATCTCCAATTACAGGAGTTATTTTCATAGTTATTTTCATCTTTGATGAGATGTCAAAAAATAATGAGTTAAGAATAAGTCTAAAGACGAATATGTATCTTTGTTGCTTGTTGTATGCGGACGACGTGCGTGGAGGATTTGCAACTAATAGTGTCAAGAATGTATGATGTATGCATGGAAAATGATCTGGCAATGAATGAAAGTCAGTCAAAGGTCATGGTATTTGAAAGAGATAAATATATAACAGAATGCAACATCTCATATAATGAATGCCTGGATAAGGTGCAAGAATTTTAATATCTAAGCACGTTCTCAAGGGATGGAAAAGTGGAAAAAGCAATTGAGAGAAGATTGAATGCAGGGAATAGAATAAATGGTGCATTGAACTGTGTGATTGCAAATAAAAATATGTCCATGGAAGCCAAACAGGCAGTTCACAACGGAGTACTGGTAGCGAAACTGATGTATGGAAGTGAAACATGGAGATGGAACAGGAATAATGGAAGCAAAGTTGAAATGCGCTCCCTCAGACGAATTTGTGGAAAATCATTCCACGAATGAATTAAAAACGAAGACATAAGAAAATAATGTAAGGCTGAACTAGGGATAATTGAAAAGATAAAAAAAAGATAAGATAAATGTTCTTAAAAGTAGTATGGATATGTGGAGCCAATGGATAACGAGAGAAAGACTAAGAAATATGAGTGGCGAACGTGGGGAGAACAGAATGAGGACGGCCGAAAAAGACTTGACATTAGATCAATCAGAACCTAAATTCTGGTTGTGTCAAAAGTCTGCGCAATCGGAGAGCATGTGTGACTAGATGTATGGATGTGAAGGAAGCGAGGAGTGTATGTCAGTACAGAAGAGTATAGTGTTCCATTCTCTCTGCCTACCCCTGCGGGGAAACGGCGTTTTGGTAGTAGTAGAGAGAAGAAGATAAATTTATTTTACGATATGCAATTTTTCCTTGATGAACTACTCGTATTTCTCTCAGTTCAAAAACCATGACATCTTCAGCAACTCGTATTGAAGCTTTCTATACCGAGTGCCTTGCGAACAGAATTCAATTTTCTCAGCAATTTTCAACTCTATGCACTTCTGTTACAGATTCGCTAAAAATAAGAATAAAATATTATTATTTCCGGTTTAAAAATTTATTTATTTCAAAACATATGACATACATAAGTAATATATACATACAATATTCCCGATGAGTAATTTCTATTTCTCATTTTGGGACATGGGATTAAGGTTAACAAGACTGGAATACAAATAATAAAATAACAATTTTTTTAAAATAACCAAAACTAATACTAATACATGGCAAAATATAAAAACAATAAACAGGCATAATAAATAGGCACAAGAAGCACATTTAAAATAAATAAATTAGAAAAACATAAGGTAAGAAGCATATTTAAAATAAACAAATGAGAAAATATAAAAAATGAGAAAATATAACAAATGAGAAAATATACAAAAACATAAGGTAAAAACAAAATTAGAAAATACTAATCACTGCATATATATCTTTCCATAAAGTACCTTCTCAGATAATTTATTTTGGATCCAAGAATGGGTTTTATTTTATATTTGTCAGGTAGTTGGTTAATTTTAGTATTGGCAAATTAACCAGCTGCCTGACATATACAAAATAAAACCCATTCGGGTAAATCTTTTTTGAAAGTTCTAAAACGGAAAAGATAGACATGGTTGGGACACGCAATCAACCCCTCGTGTTTCTTATTCCAACCCCGAGGATTTTGGAGTCCCAGAAGATGACATTCACCTAATATACTAAGCGCAACTTCGGGATGCAGGACTGACCTGGAAGGAAGCCAAGGAAATGGCACGTGACAAGGTGGCATGGAGACGACTTGTGGTGGCCATATGCTCCACCTAGGGAGTGAACATGGCAGAAGAATTACAACTCATCAAGCGACTTACAAATTACGGAAGTACTCATAAAGTCACATTGCAACTTTGAAAAATACTACGGCAAAGACATCATTATTCAGTTAACCTTTATGCTAGATTGCTATAATTTTAAGTTGAAAGGTCAAGAATAGTCAAAAAGGCATTAGGAAAATATCATTCATAAATTATTGAAAATCTCTCGCAAACGAGTTTGTCCATTAAAAAGGTAATGCAGAGTGGTGGTTCCTCGGTAGTGTTGCTGACACCTTATTTTGAGCTTCGGGGTCAGATCCCCTTCTCCTCCACAATTTGATATTTAAAAAAAAAAGAAAAATCGTCTTCCCTTATAATTGACCAAGAGTTGCATGTGATACCGCATAGAATTGATTGAACTTGACCGTGATTAAAAGGGGAAGAGTAATCAATCGTGCAATTTGTGGATATCGGAGTGGAATATATTTGATGGGATGTAGATGACGTTAGCGAAAAAGCTCAGCGTGTGGGACATTACTGCTATATGGAAATGAAAATGGAGGAGAAATAGTAAGTACAAATGTTTAAGGGACTCGACTTTGGATATCTGTAAAGATAATACGAGTAATCGTAAAAGGTTACGGTTAATTTTTATTTATTGAAAATTTACATAAAATACTTGATAGTATTAAAGATATTATAAATTGTTAAAAAAAAACTTTTAAAGTACTAAAAAAACGTAATTCCAGGTTTCTGAATCATAAAATGTATAAAAGTCGTAAAAATAATAGTGATGATAATAATTGTAGATAATTTATCCAGCGCTATTTTCGTAATACACTACCTCAAGGGCGCTTCGCTGAGATTAAATTATCATAGTTTCAAGTCTTTTAGTGCTACAAGGATATTCTTTTTCACGAAGCTTTAATAATATACCATACGAACAGCAGTTCAGAGTGGCCATAACGTTGAATGCGATGGGAAATGTAGTTTACACTTTCATATAAACGAAACCAGTTGAAAAATTATTCATTCTATCAGATATTGAACTACATATAAACATTGAAAAAAAAACTCTACTGAAGGCGTTAACGTCAGCCAAAAATTTCAAATCTATCAAATAACAACTAGCATACGAAAGGAATTAAAAAACGGTTTAGATATAAATCTTTAAAATTAATGCAATATGGATGCATGTTGTTCTGCAATTCTTAGTGTATGTTGGTCCTCGGGTCTACCATAAAGACATCGCTCACTCCTTTCAAGAACGTCATAAATAAAAAAATCGTTAATTTTCAGTTGTGCATGTTTTCGGAATGCCCATAAAATGTACTTTATCCCAGCAAAAGAGGCATATTTTTAACTTAATATTTATTCGCTACAGGGCAAAAAGTCTTGTTTTTGCATTTTGAAGAAAAAAGGTATTGTTTAATTATTTTTTTAAATTTACTAAATATTTTTCAAATGGAGAAAAAACCTTCAGGTTAAACATAAAAACATCTGTTGCACAGTAAAAGTTCAATAAGTAGCTTGATATTTATTTTAAATACATTGTATTATATTTTTTAACTTTAAAAACGTTCTCCTGAAAAATCGAGTTTTTGTATTTATGACGTCCTAGATAGAACTGAGCGACATGTGGTAGTGTAGTTGTTGGTATTAATAGTGCTATGGTAGTGATATGTAGTATTGTTACCATGCTGGTGTAGTGTTTGTCTTACTAATAAAATGTAATATTACGAGCAAACGTTACAATATAATCGACTCAGTAACATGAAATAATGAACGAGAAAAAAAGACGAATAACATTTTATTTTAAATTCGAATTTGGCTTGGTAAACATCATAAACATTTAACCACTTTTTCTTCAAATCTATTGTAACACGTGTTTTGATGCTTCCAGCATCATTTTCAAACACCGTATTGATGCAGAATGCAACGAAACACGTGTTAAAATAGATTTTAAGAAATAGTATGAACCAAGTGAAATTTTAATTTAAAATGGTTAGATATTATAAATCATTCCAATTTTATAACTCAATAAATGAAAACGATTATTAAATTAACATAACTGTATTTTTCCATGAATAAAATTATAAGTACCTACCCTTACTTAAGGGTAGCATTAATTGTTAGTCATAGAGTAAACATGCACTCTAGTAGCGAGTTTACGATTACCATAAATCATTTATTTTAATAAGATCTGGGTGCTAGAGAGTTGCCAAGCGCCATGGACAAAAGAAAATAAGGATTAATAAAAGATACGGAACAAATATTTAATTATAAAAAAAAGATTTAAAAATTGGTGGAAAAATATAACTTATTTAAGTTTTTAAAAAACAATAAGGAATGGGTTTGATGTCCGTGTTGTTTCTTGGATTGGCACCGTAAGCGTACAAACGATCAACTCAACATCACATAATTTGCGATCGTGATACACTTATGCCCTTTTGGGTAAAAAAAAATCGATCTAGCCTCATTTCATAATATCCAAATATTTTTGTATCCATGGTAGTCATATGCAAACCAAACGTTTTATAAATAAGGCTGAATCTACAAAAATCCTAAAATAAAATACAGTAACAGTCTTTGCCTTATTTGCGTCTACGTGCGATGTTTTTTAGGGACCTTTAGGTTGAAAACCAGAGAAAAGATCGTTTTATTTCCAAATGCTTATTTTTAGAGTACATGTATTGTATATATATATATATATATATATATATATATATATATATATATATATATATATATATATATATATATATATATATATATATATATATATATATATATATATATATATAATATATATATATATATATATATACACATACATGCCCAATCAGTCCGCACCCAATAGTAGGTAGGGCTCTGCATCGTATTGAAGTAGTGTTATCGTAAATATTAGATTATAAAATCACTCCCCATCCTGGGGATCGAACTTGGGACCTCCAGCACGGTAGCTAAACTCGCTAACCATTACACCACGGAGGCGGAGGATTACACCACTTATTTAGTATGTACAAGTACATAAGTACAATAAAATTTTTATTAAAAGAAGGATGAACAAAATACTACAACAACGAAGCGAAACGCAATAATCAGAAACTAAACAATTATAAATTGTCATCTCTTAGTATGTCGATTTTGGAGATAGCACTTTATTGTGCGGAATCGTAATGAGCGATGGTTCTAGTGTGAATTGTCACAGAATCCACGATGGAAGAGTGTAGCAGCTATTAATTAAGGAAAGGACCACCTGTCGACTGACGTTTGTCGGAGGGAAGGGGATGTTTGTCCCTGCATTCTGCCAGACATGAGGGATGAAGAGGAACAATGGGGATGGAATGCTGGAGGTCTATTGTTCGTCGCGCCTGCGATACTTGTATAACGGATGATGATGCGGTTTCGGGCAAAGAACGAAACAGCTCGAGAGACACCTTGTATTCATAGTTCGCACGCTTTGAATAACTACATGAAATGTCTGGAAATAATTGCAAATTTTATTGCATCATATTCATATTTTATATATTAAAAGCATTATTAACTTTGTGGTATTGTTATATAATACTCTTTTAAGTGGTAATACACAAAGTGAACTATTTTGGATCATATTAACTTTGTTTGAAATTTACTCAAAAATATAATTATTAAGACTTAAGCGCATCCTTTAGTCTTTCAGCGAAAAGTCCTGTTGAGAGATGTGACTAATAAATGGGTAACTATCTTTTTCTCGGTTTATATTTCTTTTCTATGTTTTTGTGATTGTCTAATATACTAGGAACCATGTAAAAATACGCAACGCGTGACCAACTTTGAGCAGTGCCAAATTTAAGTAGTGATTACCGTCAGTTTTAAATGATCTAATCTAAAAGTTGAATAAATGATGATTAATGGTAATGACTTATTTTCAATGAAGTAGTTACTTTATTCGGTTTTTCAATTCAATCGCTCATGTCTAGTTTTTTTTACAATCCCAGAATTTGGAGATAAAAAAGACAAGCTAGGTAGATAAAATATTTTCAAACTGGTCATTCATCGATTAAATACGAAACTTAAAGATTGAACTCAGTAATTTAGGTAACTTACATCTATTTAGTAAAAAGTATATTTTAATTAGTAAATTAATAAACTGGGAGTATTAATCAACAATCTATTTAAGAATACTAAAATCATTACAAAATTAAGTGCAAATGTTATATTTAAAAAAAAGATAAACATGTTTCGAGTACAAATCATTGAGAAAGGACGAGGAAAGATGTATATTTTTTATTTAAGTTTTCTTGGTAAATATCACTTTTGAGTGAATTGTGTCACATGTTTCGATGAATTCCACATCATTTTCGAACACCAGTGTTTAAAATGATGCGGAATATATCGTATCTCATGTCTCAATAGATTTTAAGAAATAGTGGTATTTCCTGAGTAAAATTTAAAAGAACTGGTCCAAAGAATAGTGTTCAGGAAATTATGGCATAGTCCAACGCACTGCTGTATTATTAATTTCAGCGACTACTTCATTCAAATAAGTTTCCGAAGAAATTTATAATTTGGGATTTAAATTGGCGAAAAACGATTAAAATCAAATTGGCCCAAGGAATTGTATCTTAAATTGTCATTTAATTTCAGCAACTTTAATCAATTTGTCAAGGGGTTGGGTTTGGTCCAACAACAGCCCTTTTCGGGCTTTAATTGAAATCGGCGATATTATATTTAATAAACAATGGAAAATCCTGTTCTAAAACAATTCGTCCCGACCGCAAATATCAGCAGCCGGTTTACCGTTCCGAATGATTAATTACACCCCCATTTCTAACCCTTATTCCTCCACCCCCCGTAATAACAGACTTATCCGAAGGATTCTGTAATAACAGCAATCGTTGTTCTGCGAGATTATTATGTAATCATTTGAATAAACAACACAAAACCGTCAAACGCTCTAAATGAATATTTCACATTTTGTCTTTGTGTATTATCTTCTCATTCAAGATTCCCCGGAAATTCAGGTAGTTTTATACTGTTATTCGGCGCGAAATTCGCTTTTGTGAAAGACAATGGAATACTTTGGAGTTGTGACGTATTTTAAAGGATCAAATAATAATTAAATATATTATTTAAACTTACACAACTGTTTTAATATACCAGTCGTGCTTTTTTGAAAGCAGCAAAATCTATAGAAATAAAAAAAAACATAAAGCCTTTAATGTTTTCATTTTGTATAATATTTTTAACTCATAAAACACACACTCATTAGCTTAGTTATTCTCTTTTCTAAGCAACTTGTCAAATATATATTTTTTTTGTTTATTCAGACACTGGATTGTTCACCCTACGGATGATATATATCTTCTTACCCTTATCTGCAGCCAATGGTGTAAAGGGCACTGCATCGTATAATTGCAATGCTATCTTAATCGTTAATACATGAAGAAAAAGTGACTAGCCCTCCGCTAACATGTGATGTCGTTAACGAAGAAACTCGGTCACTGGTCAAATAATAAGAAAGTAGAAAAAGATCACATAGTTATCGTTGTATTATATATTATAAAAAAAAACTGTTAAAAATAACTTTTGAAATCACTCTTCAGCAAAATTGATATTTTAAGTTGGCAACGCTACCAGGAAAGTCGCATTATATGTTATATGACAGTTTTTCCCGCTACGAGCAATGTTGCATTTTCCACAGTACGCGGTTTGTTGAATTTGGGGACAATATCCGTAGAATACAAACCACTGATTGACGCCAATGCATTCGTGGGTAATTGATATAACTTATGCAAAATAAACGGCGTCATTGTGTTTCCCGTAATATATAACGCAGCCGACATTCCCGTTGGTAATATTTATCGATATCATTATTGATAAAATGGACGTCGAATTTGTTAATCATAAATGAATGAGTTTGGAGAAAATTTGCTTTTGTCATCTCCATTGTAAAATGCATATTAATCGATGATTGATCACCCATTTACGGTATTACAATGGCGTTTTGTAATTTATTCGAATGAAATATTACATCTGCATTATGCAATCACGATAAGTTTTATTGTATTATAGGGTCTGCAGGTGATTTTTTTTCGAATCGAATAATAAATCTATGAAATAATATTATTCACGACCCCAATGCTTCTAAAATAAGAAAAAATAGTTTTCAGATCATGGTGTATCACTTAGTTCTTCTTAGAAGAGAACACTTTCATTTCCTAGCATAGTACATTATTCTTCAGTAATTCATGCACTGTTCAAGCGGCCTATCAATGAATTACCTATTCACAACATGTCGAGTGTGTCCAAATACTTGTTCACAAAATGTTTTATTTTCATATTAATTTTTTTCGGGTTCGTCAGTCCCGTAAATGCCCAGACTTCCATATTCTTCTTCATCTTTGATGAGATGTCAAAAAATAATATGAATTATCTCTTCACCTGGAAAATGCCCTGATGACTTTAAAGAAACTCTTGAAACATTATTATCTATCTCTGGGATCCTAACTATCATCATATCATTTTTCCATGGTTTCCTCTACTTATCCCCACATCTCCTCATCTGATTCTTCTTCTTTTACTTTCCTTGTTTTTATCAATTTTCAGTTTCATTAATCTATTATGTTATAATTATTTATTCATTCCTACTGTAATTAAGTATAATTTGTGTTTTTTTGTTATTCATATACATATTTTATAGTACCCTTTTATACTAACTACCCTTTGATTTCAAATGGCTGTATAAGGTTTAAATTTTGACCAGTATCGCTATTCTTTTTTTTGATTGATTGGAATACAGTACTTATTTAAAAAAACAATTATCAATGTTCATACATATAATATATTACATTCAAGAAGTTAAAAACATAAAAAATGGAGTTATATGTTCGGTTAGCCGGAGTCGTTAGTCGGTTGGTAAGATACTGCCTTACAAAAATAAAAGTAGCTAATTAACCATAACGTCGATTTTCCACAGTGGTAGGCAGAGAGAACAGAACACCACACCCTATCTTTGTCTTTGTAAACAATCTTCGCCTCTTATCATCTCCTCTTACATACTGCCGATTATTCCGACTCTTGATTTTATCACTTTCAAGTATTTGACATAATTGATCATGCCAAGTTTTCCACGATCTTCCTATTCTCCTATTCCCAACTACATTCGCCTCGTAAATTTGTTTTACTGTTATTTCGTCAGTCATTCGTTCCACATGTCCAAACCATAATAACAAACCTTTTTTTTTAAATTAAAAAATATAATGTCGTTAACGATTATTAAGTGTTTATATAGATTTAAAAAACATGTTTATATATTTATCGTCGGTCTAATCTTATTGGGGATTTTTTTTTATATTTTACGAAATACATATGAAAGAAATATTCATTTAGTTCATAGTTCAAATATAAATTTGATTTTTTTTTAAATATATAAAGCTCTTTAATTGCCTGCTGAAACGGAAAGGGTTGATTGTAATGTTTGATTATGGGTTTGTGGTTTTCGAAACACGCGCATTTTAAAGTAATGAACGTAATTTGAGATATTATAAAATATATTAGAAATGTATGTATTGTACGTGTAATTATTTTTGATCTAGTAATTAGGCATTATATTATTATAAAAATAAGTCGATATCTCAGCAAAGTTAATGAAGTGTTTGGAAGTCTGGGTAATTGCAAAGCTTACAACATGTCATAAACTGGATTGAATGATCGCTTTTGTACAAGCTGACATAAGTATTATCGATGCAATTAAGAAAGGTTCGCTGAGATGATTTAAATATGTGTAAAAAATGGGTGAAGAAAAAGCAGTAAAACTTATTTATGAGGCAAATGGAGCAGAAGAACACAGAGAAAAACTTGGCATGATCAGGTATATCAAATAGGTACTTGAGACGAAATAATCGGCCGGTATATTCTCCGCCTCCGTGGTGTAATGGTTAGCGTGTTTAGCTACCGTGCTAGAGGTCCCGGGTTCGATTCCCAGAGGGGGTGAAAATGAATATTAGTGATTTTACACTATAATATTTATTAATTATTACCCTGGACTGGTCCCTGAAGCGCAGGAGTGATCACCTTGCCTTCATATAATTAACGATCAAGATAACACTACATCAATACAATGCAGTGCCCTATGCACCATTGGGTGCGGATAAGGGTCAGATATATGAGGAGATGCATGTATGTGCAAGAAGCGAAGATTGTTCGCAAAGACGGATAGGTGTGGCGTTTTATTATCTCCTCCTACCCCTGCGGAAAATAACGTGATGGTTAGTTAGTTAGCTAGAAAATAATTCAAATAAAGATAAAATGGCATGTCCTCCGTTGTATCAGCCTTGAACAGCAGCCACTGGTAGAAATATCCCCTCAGCATAATTGACTTCCTACACCCCTTAAATTTCGCGACTTGACGTTCGTAAGGAAATGGGTAACCCGGTCTGCAGAACTAATGTATGAAAGAACATTAGGAGATGAATGTAATTAAACTGCAAATTACTAAAGTTAATGTTTTGTCTGTGTGCACGGGGAAATATATTAACATTATAAATAAGGAAAGGTAGAGTCGAATCTCGTCCGGAAGCTGTACGGAGAACTTTCGTGATCCAAATGCTGGATTACTAATTTGTTTCTACGCTAGAATACACCGACTAATCCAAGCAACCTAGTACTCGAATTTTAAGGGAGAAAAGATATATTCGTATTTAAACTATCCATTCTATTCAAACCCTTATTCGCAAACAATGGTGCATAGGGCACTGCGTCATATAGAAGTAGTATATATTATTTTGATCGTTAAATACAAGAAAGAAAGGTGATCAGCCTTCCGATTCAGGTAAAAAAAAGTCCAGGGTCATATGAAATAATATTATTATTTTTTGACATCTCATAAAAGATAAAGAAAAATATGGAAGTCTGAAAATATATGTTTGACGAGATGTCAAAAAATAGTTAGAAAATAACTCCTGTAATTGGAGATAATCCAGATTTTGTGAACAAGTATTTGGACACACTTAAAAAGTTGTGAAGAAATATTAGACTAAAAATCACAATTTTTTGCGACCCTCTTTAGAATCGAGTCCGGGACTTCCAGCATGGTAACAACTGCTTATTAGTTATTTTTTAAAATGTGAGTCTCGGATGGCTAATAAACTTACAGATTTTTACCATAGATGTCACCGAAGAAGTAGGACACACAAGATCTTTTCAATTGAATCATAAATATAACTTCCGAAATTAGAGTAGTGTGGTTCTTAAATTAACGTAGAATGGTTTTACACTGTGTAAAGTGACTGGTTAAAACACCCGCTGAATAGTCGTCAGACGTGTGAATGCCCAGACTTCTATATTCTTCTCCATCTTTGTTTCAGATTGATATTTTCAGTCAAATATTTATTTAATATTACCCTGGACTGGTACCTAAAGCAGAGGGCTGATCGCTTTTTCTTCATGTATTATCGATCAAGATAACACTGCTTTTATATGATGCAGTGCCCTATGCACCATCGGGTGTAGATGGGGGTTTGAATGAATATTTTTACTATGACAAAGATATTTAGATCTGAAATTCGTTTCTTTTAAAAATTTACATAGAAAGCTACTTACTTATAATAAAATTATACGTAAAATATAAAATATCGACTGAGAAAAGGCAACATTCCTTATCCAATTTCACGATTTATTTAAATAACTTTTTCAATGGCATAACAAAACATCGCTATGAATGTGAAAATAAAATTGATTGAATACTTTAAACTAAACTCGAATACGCTATCCTTATGAAAGAATTCAGAAAGCATGACACTTTACGATTTTCATTCAAAAGTTTTGCTTTCCAACAAAAACCAATTTGTATAACATATGAGCGACATTAGTTTCAAATTCGTTTTCAGTATTGTTTTTTTTTTCATAAAAAATGATTCAATCTTCAGTGTAAAATATTTAGAAAAATATATTGAAAAATGCTGTTTTTCGTTAAGATAAATCGTGACCTGTGTTTCAAAATTAAAATTAAATTCCTGGATCCCTAAAGATTGATTCCCCGAAGATCGACCAGTTAATTGATCCCTTGGCTAATTAATACTCAAAACATGCATCCTGCCGGAAATTGATCCCTTTGGAATTCGATTCTTCAAACGTTTTTACGAATTTATGTTCGAATATTCAATAGGTCTGCTTCCGTAGTGTAATGGTCAGCACGCACTGCTACCATTCTGGAGGTCCCGGGTTCGATTCCCAGGGGGGTCAAATAAATAAAAGATTTATTCAATATTACCCTGGACTGGTACCTGAAGTGGAGGGCTGATCTTTCCTTTATGTGTTTACGATCAAGATAACACTGCGTTTATATGATGCAGTGCCCTATGCACCATTAGGGTGTGGATAAGGGTTTTAATAAAAAAATAAAAATATTCAATAGGTAAGCGTCAAATCGATGGAAACTCTATGGGTGCATGGAGCACTGCCTAAACTTAATTTAGTATTTTTTTTTATATATATTATTTTATCATGAAGTAAAGAACATGCAATTAATTATGTACAAATTGGCTACAGCCATTAATAAAGGGAAAAAAATTTGTATTTTCAAATCCATTCGATTCAATACGCAAAAAAATAATGATTGGAATTAGGTAAAAACCTATCAGCGGAAGCAAAACTGGCAGTGCACAACGGAGTCCTGGTTCCAACTCTAATGTATGGAAGTGAAACATGGAGTTGGCAAAAGAAGGATGAAAGTAGACTGAATGCAGTCGAAATGCGATCTCTCAGAAGAATGTGCGACAAAACGATGTATGATAGATGTGCGAATAGTGAAATAAGGAAGGAATGCAAAGCTGAGATAAGCATTATCGATAAAATTAAGAAAGGTGTGTTGAGATGGTTTGGACATGTGGAACGAATGAGTGACGAAAGAACGGTAAAACAAATTTATGAGGCGAATGTTAGTGGGAAAAGAAGCAGAGGAAGACCGAGAAAAACATGGCACGATCAGGTATGCCAAATACTTGAAGTGGTCAGGTTAGGAGTCGTAACAATCGGCGGGTATGTATGAGGAGATGCATGAACGTGGAAGAGGCGAAGAATGTTTGCAAGGACAGAGTTGTGTGGCGCTCTATTCTCTCTGCCTACCCCTGCGGGGAAGCGGCGTGATGGTTAGTTAGTTAGTTAGTTAGTTTGGAATGAGGTTCTAGTTTAAAATTTTTATCTGGTTTCGAAATTAAATGGATAATTGTATACGTACACACATCATACATAAGTATGTTTAAGTTACGCAATGTGACCTTACAACTTGACATTTCAGGGTAATTATGAATATGTGTATGTTAATAATACAATTTCTTCAGAAAATTTGCGTCTTTGACATTTTATGAATAGCAAATTAATGTCAAGTAAACTTTGACTATGACATATTGATTGGGGAAAGGAAATACGATTCTAGGCGTATGTCGTATAGGAAACAACAATGAATGGATTTCTGAATGATTTTTTCTATCTTTTTCATCCCATGATGCAAAGACAGTAAACCATAAAAATCTAGGGTAATATTATGTATCAAACACCTAAAACATAACTGTTCATCATATCAACTCATAAATATAATATATGTACATAATACTAAATTAAAAATCAATCCGTTACGCCGCTTATCCACAGGGGAACGCAGAGAGAATAGAACGCCACACCAATCTGTCCTTGCAAACTGTAAGGAATGTGGGTATGTTTGTGACACATTGGTGACAACAACATAGCGAAAATGTGTAGATTCCCGCATGGTCTGACAAGTTCATTCATTTCATTTCAAACCCTTATCCGCACCCCGATGGTGCATAGGGCACTGCATCATATAAACGCGGTGTTATCTTGATCGTTAACACATGAAGGAAAGATGATCAGCCCTCCGCTTTAGGCACCAGTCCAGGGTAATATTGAATAAATAAAGTGAAAAAAATCACTTATATTTATTTTACCCCCCCTGGGAATGGACCTCCAGTACGGTAGCTAGCGTGCTGACCATTACAGTATGGAAGCGGACAAAATATATATAAATCTTCTGTATTTCATTTTCTGTCCAAGCAGCGAGATATTGGAATAAATTTCCTCTTAATATAAAAATGCACTATTCCTGATGACTTTTAAGGGGCGCCTGAATCATTAGTGTCTATCCTTAGAACCCTAACTATTCATAATTTCATCCCTTCCTTGGTTTCCTCTACCTTCCCCCTTCAAATCCTTACATGATTATTCTCTTTTTTAACTTTCACGTGTAGTACACACATGTACAGAAGTAGTGCATCATTACACTCAAAGAAGTTATTTTATAAACAGTATTTCAAATGTGAAATCACACAACACATTTTTTTTACAAGTTACGAATGGCTGTATAAGGTTCAAACATTTTTGTTACGGATGAGATGTCAATTTGTTAAATGGTCTCAATTTGATATGAAACAAGTTATGAAAGTTTGAGGGTATCTTTAAAAGGAATAAGCTTAATACTTCACAAATAGCTCAATTGATGGCGTAACAATCGACCACAATTTATGAAGGTATTGAAAACCTTACCAGTAAGATATAAGATCACTGTATACATACAAGTTTTAAGAATTTGAGCAATATGGATGTTCAATAATGGTCAGAATGGAGAACGTTACACAAGTGCATAAAAAGTGATCGCTTAAGCCAGCTAAATGCCAGGTCGTAAGCCCTGAATGCTAAGACTTCCATGCACATGTTTCTCATCAAGTTGAGATAATTTTTAATTTTCACAAGTTGTCATTCAATGCAATTTTACTTAAAACATTTGCGGACCGCTTGCTGAATAGCTTCAATGGACTGAACATAATTTAAACATCAGGAATCCTTCGTTATGTCTACCTACATCTGTTTCGTAATGCGAAAGAAGGACTCGTTAGTTATGGAAATTAACGTCGGGGGAGGGGGCTGCGTGCCGAGGGTAGATTTGTTACAACCCTTCCGCATCAGGGTGAAATTCTGCAAGTTGCTTAACACATCCTGCAAATGCGCTTTCACTTCGTTATTATTATGAAAAACCACCTAATTAAAAGGGGTGCTTTTATTTATTTAGTATAAATGGTGTACGAAAGGATCTACAGAGGGGGGATAATGAGTTTGTGTTCAAATCTCAAATGAATTAAAACGTTTTAAATTAAATTTCACTTGGTAAATACCACTTACAATAGTGAAGGAGGACATTTAACAATAAAAAAAAATAATTTGTAAAAAAATAAGATTATAAAAAAATTTAATATTATATTTCTAGGTATCCCGCAGTATGTCAATATTTCGGGAAGAATTTTACATATATTTCATGAAGGTTTATTACTTCTAAAATACTTACTAATTTCAACCATAGATGGTGCCGAAGTTTTTATTTTATTTTTATCAAAATAAAAAAAGTAACTTGGAAGAAATTAAAACACTCCACTTCAAAAATAAAATAAAAAATATGAAAACCGTTTCATTAGTTCCTGTATTAACCCATTCTTTTCCTTTTATCATTTTTCTCTTTATTTCCAAAAATAGTATATTTTTATATATAGCAATTTCACTTTAGTCTTAGTTGACCTGGTGATTCCGAAATAACGTAGAGTTTTGAAGTGGTATTGTACAAAGTGAAAGTTGTATGATATGGAAAGTGTTCCATATTACTCTTCATCTATACTAAGATGTCAAAAAATATTTTTTTTTATTAAAAGCATTGTTAACTTTGTGGTATGGTGATATAATATTCTCTTTATCATTCATCGTTCACTTTATAAATCAAGATTTTTTCAATACCAAATTTTGATATAAATAACCTCTAAATTAAGTAAATCCAGAATGTGTGAACAAAAATCTGGGAAAATTTCTTGAACATATTATGAAAAAAACAACATTTTCCAGTAAGTTTTTTCGTCTTTTAACGTTGAATGCATTTTCTTTCTCTCAGTTTTATTATTATTACTGCTAGTGCACATGAAGGGACAATATATTTAATTTATTTATATAACACGTACGTATATATAGGTTGAAAGAAGTAACTATTCCCCGTCTGGGAAGCAAATTACCTTCTCTTGAACAGGTGTAGTTCCAAACGATCATTAACCGAGCAATTCGGTGTATGGAAGCTCCTTGCAAACTTCCCGAATAAAGTGTTTCGCATTTAATTATGTGAACTTCCTAATGCACTGATATACAAGTGTATTCACACGAGATCCACTAAGATTCACACCGCGAGGATAATAAACACTTCACAGAGGAGACAGTGTGTTGCACAGGACATGGGTGTAATTTCAAATACAAACTATGTATTGCTCAATGAGAGCAATCAAATGTATGTTTATACGAGTGTGTGTTGTAATATGTAGAACGAAAACTCATCAAGGGCGTATTCTAAAATATACAAAGTATCTGCACGAAGCCACACGTACTTCAGCGCAAAGTTTTTAGAAAAATATGTTGGAATTTAGGTAATAAATATTTTGAAATATATATTTTTCCCTCCTTATCTTTTAGCAACTCTTTTCTTTTCAAAATCATATATTTATTTCAACCTTTTCACTGCGATGGCAGCGCCACCTGTTGAACGCCATAGCGTCGCACTCAATACTTAACAATATTCGTAGCAGAAAAGTGATTCTTGACAGCTGCTGTAAATGTTTCATAGATATTTTATATTTTGATTGCTTCAATAGCATTTTGTCGGGATGTGGATCTGTTGGTTTTCCAATAAAAAAAGTCAATAAATAGAGTTTCGTTTATGTTTTGCATTTTTGTTTAAATATCTAAGTACAGTGTTCATACATATATATATATATATATATATATATATATATATATATATATATATATATATATATATATATATATATATATATATAAATATATATATATATATACATATATATATATATATATATAAATATATATATATATATATATATATATATATATATATATATATATATATATATATATATATATATATATATATATATATATATATATATATATATATATATATTATTTTTTGACATCTCATCAAAGATGAAGAAGAATATGGAAGTCTGGGCATTTACGGGGCTTACGACCGTCATAGGCTGGTTTGAGTGTGTAACAGTCTAAAAACTGTTACGTAAACTCAAACTGCGCTTTGCGCATGACTAAAGAAAAACAGATTCCTACTTATCCCTTTTTCAAAAAACTGCAAGCGGCCGTTGTCTTCCCCCCCCCCCCGCCCACTCTCTTCCTTCGTTTTGGCGCGCGTGACGACGGCGTGATGGTAAAAGCACGCTGTAAACTGTGCACCTTCGAGTTAGGCTTAGACTATGATGTTCTCTGCGTTAATCTAACAATGGTGTTTATGTGAGTGCGATAGGGAGTGAGGATTCAGTTGTCAATTCGACATACAGAAAAAGTGACTTAACCTAAAAGTATAACCACACGTCGCGTCAAATGAAGATCAGTGTGTGAACGTGTCTTCTTCTTCACTTCAATCTTCACTTCAGGTCTCCACTGAGGCTTCTCCGTCACCACACTCCAGCCACGTCCCACCGCCGGGATCAGGCGATCCTGGAGCCAATCTTCACTTCACCACTCAGATTTCTCCGTCACCACACACCAGCCACGCACCAGTCAGTACCATCCTTGTGCATTCCGTTCTTTAAATCATCAGGTTATCATGACAATCAGATTTAGGGTTAGTTTTTAGATTTAAGTTTTGCATTTCTTTGTACTTTTTATATTTAGATAAATTTAGGGTTAGTTTATCAAAATAATTTTTATTTATTTATAATAAATTACTGTAAAAATGTAAACTTGTTTTCATTTGGGAGTGGAGAGGAGCCACCGGTACATAAGAACCCCGACACCCACTTGGGATCTAGGAGTCCTGTCTCAGATACCGAGGATAATAGAAGGGAAGCACTACACTGGCGCCTCAACGCGGGTCAAAAAATATTGGTCGGCACTCCTCCGCGAACAAATGAAAACAACATGGCACATATCGAGAAAATAGAATCCTCACATTTCAAGACCATTGAAAAGGCCTTAAAACAGCGGGGAATAGTGCCAGCCCGCACCCTTGCGTCCCTACGCAACCAGGCTTTAGAATTCAACTCTTCTCTAGATTTGTTAAGAGACGTCCCCTTGACTCCCGAAACATCCACGGGACCCTCAACAGAGAATGATTCTCCGACCCGAGTAAACATCGTCCCTCCTTCCATGGGAAACCCTCCAATTGCACGTTCCGCCCGCACACCACCCCCGTACAATACCAATTTTTCCTCGTGGCCTGTTCCCCATTTTGATGGTTCCGGTGACGTCCGCGAATTTTTCGTAAGATTGGAAGAAATATCGAAGGCTCGCCGTTTCGATATAGCCAATCTACCTACCGTGTTACCGGAATTTTTAAAGGGAACGGCATTAACCTTTTTCAGGGCTCATTGCCAGAATTGCACGGTGTGGTCTGACTTAAAGGACCAATTTTTCTATAGGTATGAGGACGACGACCTCATGATTACAAAGAAAATTTCAGTTTGGAACTCTAAACAGGGTATCTCGGAGTCTTCGAGCGAGTACATCGCGAGGACAGCCAACCTCAACGCTCAGCTACGAGGTAACAGCCTACCAGAAACCGAGCTGATCAAGGTACTGGTTAAAGGCCTCCACGTGTCCTTTGCACCTATCCTAGTGGCGGCCCCTGCGACCTCGGTAATACACCTCGACAAAATGTGTCGCGCGTTTGAGGGCCTGCACCGACCCAAAACAGAAACCACCACGAAACAGAGACCCTATGGTCAACCTCACCCCACTGTTTCATCAGTGTCACCCACGGACAAAGTCATTCGTAAATGCTACTCTTGTGGAGCCCCTGGACACTTTGCACGAGAGTGTCCCCGTAAATCAAACCGTTCTCGCCAAACAAACCCTCCTCGCCACTCCCCCAGACTAGAGAAGCGTGAACCCCGCCGCTCTCCCTTTCCCGATACGTCACAACCCCCTCCTAAAATGAGTTACTGGACAAAAAACGAATAGCAAGCCGGTCATCCCCGACGACCCTTTCCGTGTCTCGGACCCCGGAATGGAGAGACTGGCTTAACTCGGTCGAGCTCTTTAAGAAGACTTACCACCTCCACACCTTACGGATATCCCACGGAACTGACGACCGCCCCTTTCTACATTTTAAAATCCGCTCAATACCGTTCAGAGCCCTCATCGACTCGGGTGCCGCAATAAATGTCCTAGGCGGACACCTGCACAAGACATTCCAGGAACTCGGCTATGTGATCCAACCAGATGATAGTATGGTACACACGGCGGATAGTTGCCCACATCCCGTTTTAGGTTACATGATACTACCATTGCATTACGATGGCCGAGTAACGCAAGTGCGTTTCGCTATTGTCCCGTCACTTAACGATAACTTTATATTGGGCGTCCCATTCATTAGAAATTCTAGGTTGGCCCCGTTACTATTTCCTGATAGCCCCTCAGTTAATCTTCTGGAGGACAGTCCGCCCCGTGAGATTGGTTCCCTAGAAACCCACCCCTCTTGTCTTGTCTCCTCCAATGACCTCTTACTCGCCCAGTCGAGAGAACTAGATCAAATTAAACTCCAGTTTGAAGACATTTCTTATGAAAAGGTCGGCCTAGGACGCACTCACCTCGTGCGGCACGTAATTGACACCGGCGATCACCCACCAGTTAAGCAAAGAACCTTTCCGCAATCGCACGTGCGTCGGAGCCAGCTGATTGAGGAACTGGACCGCATGATCACGCTAGATGTAGTTGAACCTTGCCGCAGTCCATGGCTTAACAACGTGTTTATGGTCCCTAAAAAGGACGGTACGGGAAGATTTGTCTTAGACCCCAGAAAACTGAACTCTGTCACCAAGGCTGACTGCTACCGGCTTCCAAACATCAATGCAATTTTGAGCAATTTGCGTGACACTAAATACCTTTCGGCACTCGACTTGAGCATGGGCTTTTGGCAGATGCCTCTTTCCCATGACTCTAAACTTAAAACTGCTTTCTTTGTGGAAGGTCGAGGACAGTTTTGCTTCAAAGTAACCCCCTTTGGATTAGCCAACATACCAAGCCAGATGCAAAGGCTGATGGACAGCCTCTTTTCGGATCTCGGCGACCACGTCTTTTGTTACTTGGACGATATCCTGATCTGTTCACCAACGTTCGACTCGCACATGAAGACCCTACGCCTAGTTCACCAACGACTGAAGGAGGCAAATCTAACTATCCGACTTAACAAGTCCGAATTTTGCAAACAATCACTCAAATACCTCGGGCACGTGATTGATAGGGAGGGAATACGTACCGACCCCGACAAAATTAGAGTCATGTTAGAATTCCCGCGTCCCACCTGCGTGAAACAAGTCAAGTCTTTCCTTGGCTGTGCGTCGTACTACCGAAAATTCATAGCTAACTTTGCTGAAATCGCGGCCCCCCTTTGCAGGCTAACTAGCATTAAACTGAAAGGATCAGCGTTTGTGTGGACCACGGAAGCGGAAAAATCGTTCAACGACCTCAAGACTACCATGACCACCGCCCCGATACTGAAGCCACCCGACTATACTGTTCCATACATACTTACCTGCGACGCCAGCGGCGTTAGCATCGGGGGCTTCTTGTCACAAAAAATGCCCAACGGAACCGAACATGTCATTGCCTACTTTTCTCGAAAGCTGTCACCGGCGGAAAGATCTTATAGCACTACTGAACGTGAGCTACTGGCCATTGTAGATGCGATACACCACTTCCGAAGTTATGTGGATGGGACGCATTTCACAGTACAAAGTGACCACGGCTGCCTCAAGTACCTGGACAATCTGTCATCACCTAGTGGAAGACTAGCCAGGTGGGCCTGCCGTCTATCACAATACAATTTTGACTTCGTATATAAGAAGGGCTCGGAAAACAACCTGGCTGATGCTCTCAGCCGTATCGAAGTCTCCCCACTGTCGTTCCCGCCTCCGTTCAAGGGCACGATCGACCAAAAGTATCAAAAATTATTTCAAGCATGTACTACCAACCCTCAGTCTGTCAAAAATTTCATGGTCAGGAATGAACATCTTTATAGATATTCAAAACGAGGCAACGATGAATCATCGACCTCTGGCGGGCTCACTTGGAAAGTAGTAGTGCCCGAGGAAAAGAGAATCTCCATTATATCGGACTTTCACCTTAACCTCTGTCACCCGGGCTCTGAAAAAACCTTTAAAGCCCTCTCTAAGACATTCTATTGGAAAGGAATGCTCAATTCAGTGAAAAAATTTGTATCTGCTTGCGACACTTGTAAAAAATACAAATCTAGCAACAAGGCGCCCCTAGGATTAATGACAGTACCTAAACGATTAACGCGACCGCTAATGTCCATTTCAGTTGATCTAGTAGGACCCTTGCCTCTGTCCCACCAAAGGAATATGCACATATTGACAGTGGTCGACAACTTTACTAAGTTTCTATGGGCATTTCCCCTGAGAACCGCCAACTCGAAATCGGTGATCAAGATCCTCGAGGAGAAAATACTGTTACCATATTCTGTCCCTAAAACAATTGTCTTAGATAATGGAAAGCAGTTCGTGTCCAAAGAATTCCGAGCGTTCGCTTCCTCGTACGGTATCCGCGATCTGTTTTACAACGCCCATTACCACCCTCAGAACAATGTTGTTGAAAGATACAACCGAAATGTTGTTACGGCCCTAGCCATCCTCGTTGGTAACAACCAAAGGACCTGGTGTTCGCAGCTACCCAGGATATCCTCTTGTTTGAATAACACGGTCAACGCGGCCACTGGCCATACTCCGTTTTTCCTGGTCCATGGTTTCGAAAGCGCTCCACATGCCTCATTCCACGATGTGTATACAGATGAACGGAATCCCCACAACCAAAACGAGTCCATTTCCACATACGCTGCGGGACTGCGCAAGATGGAAGTAATCTACGAGGAAGTATCTAGTGCCCTCTTGCAAGCCTTTCAACAGAACGCGGCACGCTATAACCTGAGACGGAGGCCAGGAGCTTTGACGGTTGGACAAACTGTCTGGAGACGTGCCTTCATCCAGTCGGATGCGTCAAAGTATATATCGGCCAAACTGTGCCCCCGCTTTGTCAAATGTATTGTTTCCCATAAAATATCTGATGTGATGTATCAATTAAAGGATTTCAATGGTCGGCCTCTAGGTCGCTTCCACATAAAAGATATTGCGAAACAAGAATAACCTTGCTACGAAGATCCGTGACCTTCCCGGAAAAGGAATAGGAGGCTGGTTTTTTAGGTTTTGTTTTGCCCATGAGGTACAAATCCTCTAGAGTATAAACCATTCGGAGAGCATAATGTAGATGCTGTTCCCCAGGGGATTCATGATCTTCCCAGGAATTTTGACACTTCCTAGGTTTTGAATTTGGGTCGCGCTCCCAGGTTCCCCGAGCTCTTGTCGTTACATTTATTCTTCACGAGTGTCAATCCATACATTCGGATAATTGCCTACACACTTCCAGTAACGACATTATCCTTATTCCTTTTGTCCTTCCGTTGTTTCTCTTGTTTGTCTGGCCCATGCGGTCACGTCTTCTTTGAAGACCAAGTTTTCGTCTGAATGATAGATGCCTGCGAGTTGAAACCTTTGTATGCCCAGCGTGATTTATGTATGAGAAACGTTTGAGATGTATGCCTGTGTTAATTTTACCTGTTTCACCGATCGGAAAGAACGTTACGTTACCTTGGTTTGCGTAGGCCAGACTAACACTACCGAACCATATAAGGATTGCATTGCGTCCTGATTTTGTGTGTCTTTGTCATTCCCAGTTGCACTTCTTGTCAGCAACTCAACCTTTTCCATACGCGCGATACTCTCGCAGTGGACTATACTTACGAGTTTACTATAAGATTGTTAAACTCACTTGTACAAACAGTCCACTGACCATTTAACTTATTTCTTGAGTCTTGTATTGTTATGTGTCATACCCAGAGTTGAATATTAAATTTTCACCTCAACCTCGAACCTTTCTGTTCGAAATGTGATTTAAAACTGTTTTCTCGAGTAGGCTATTGTATTGACCCATCTCACAAAAATGTTTGTTAACTTAAGATTTCGTATTTTTTCTTGTTTTGTGTTTCTCTTTTCTTTTGAGTGGACTATTAGATTGATCCATCTCACAAGATTGTTGTATTTATAAACTTTTGTATATTTGTGCATAACTATGTGTACCGAATTAAACCATTTTATCTTACAAGGAGTGAACCATTATCATAATCTTCTTTTATATCGTGTTGTTGTTTCCTCCATATGCTCCGAGCGTACTATTGGATTGTTACATTCACTGCTTATGGTAGGCTAAGAAAAATTTCAATCTTTCTCTTGCTAAACTAACTTGGATTATCAAATATTTTCTTGACTAGGCTCTGGCCAATTGTATTGTATAAATGCCTTAGTATCAACCAAAGAAAAGGAACCCGTCTTCTAGATTCAAATTGAGTTTGTAAAACTCAATCACACATCCTTCTTGCCGGTTCACTCTATAATCTAGGATAATTTTATTTTTAAAACAAGCCATATTTGTTAACATACTTATATGCCTCAATATTATATTATCACAACATTGGCGCCCTGTTTTCGTTCTGCACTGGTCCTACCTGTGATACAAAGACCACTTGATAGTGGTGTGTAGTGAATAGTGAATAGTGAATAGACTGTAGCCGCATTAGTTGGCAGTTTCATAAATAATCAGTACTGGACCTTTACAGAGTGAACGTGCCCCATTTACTTGAATATGGTTAATTTTAGTTTATTCTTATTTGTATTTTTGTTGTTGTTGTTTATTTTGTATAGTTAAAAATGTCACGGGGAGAGATTCCTCTGTAAACATGATAGCTTGACAGCTGATAATCAGTCACGGGGAGAGATTCCTCTGTCAACATGATAGCTTGACAGCTAATAATCAGTCGCGGGGAGAGATTCCTCTGTAAACATGATAGCTTGACAGCTGATAATCAGTCGCGGGGAGAGATTCCTCTATTAACATGATAGCTTGACAGCTTATAACTAGTCGTGAGGAGAGACTCCTCGAAGGTATGAGTATTAACCAATGGAGACGTCTGAAGGTTTACCATATCAATTTTCGTTGGTGTTAATTTTATCTGTGTATTCGTATATCTTAGTTATCTTTGTCATGTTGTTCTGTAATGCTTTTAGGTTAATTTATGTTTATAACTTGTGTTCTAGTAATTATGCTGATAATATGTAATTGCCATGATAACCTGTAACTCAGACACTTTTTTTTATTTAATACAACTTAGGAGGATGTGTAACAGTCTAAAAACTGTTACGTAAACTCAAACTGCGCTTTGCGCATGACTAAAGAAAAACAGATTCCTACTTATCCCTTTTTCAAAAAACTGCAAGCGGCCGTTGTCTTCCCCCCCCCCCCCGCCCACTCTCTTCCTTCGTTTTGGCGCGCGTGACGACGGCGTGATGGTAAAAGCACGCTGTAAACTGTGCACCTTCGAGTTAGGCTTAGACTATGATGTTCTCTGCGTTAATCTAACAATGGTGTTTATGTGAGTGCGATAGGGAGTGAGGATTCAGTTGTCAATTCGACATACAGAAAAAGTGACTTAACCTAAAAGTATAACCACACGTCGCGTCAAATGAAGATCAGTGTGTGAACGTGTCTTCTTCTTCACTTCAATCTTCACTTCAGGTCTCCACTGAGGCTTCTCCGTCACCACACTCCAGCCACGTCCCACCGCCGGGATCAGGCGATCCTGGAGCCAATCTTCACTTCACCACTCAGATTTCTCCGTCACCACACACCAGCCACGCACCAGTCAGTACCATCCTTGTGCATTCCGTTCTTTAAATCATCAGGTTATCATGACAATCAGATTTAGGGTTAGTTTTTAGATTTAAGTTTTGCATTTCTTTGTACTTTTTATATTTAGATAAATTTAGGGTTAGTTTATCAAAATAATTTTTATTTATTTATAATAAATTACTGTAAAAATGTAAACTTGTTTTCATTTGGGAGTGGAGAGGAGCCACCGGTACATAAGAACCCCGACACCCACTTGGGATCTAGGAGTCCTGTCTCAGATACCGAGGATAATAGAAGGGAAGCACTACAAGTGATCACTTTACACACGTGTAACATTCACCAATTCTACCCATTATTGACAACCACACTACTCAAATTCTTGGAAGTTCTTTATATATGAACCAACTTAGAAACCTTGTTCATGAATCACTAGAACTTCACTAGAGACATCTATTGGTGAGATGTAAAGAAGCTTCTTATCAAGCAGAAACTCTTATATTAGTATGTGAGATCCGAATCCTGGATTATAATAGGAGATAATCCAGATTTTGTGAACAAGTATTTGGACACACTCAAAATGTTGTAAATATATATATATATATTTATTTATTTGTTCGAAACCAATTATCATAATTTTTTTCGATTTTAATAGACACCTCCAATTAGTCCGTTATATGGAAGTTTTACTATATTGAGTTATTTTTCCAGAATTTATGAAAAATGAAGAATTTTTCAAATGCATTCCAGCATACTACGAAAGGGTGAAATGGAATGAGATGTCGTAACTATAAAGGATTGGAGAGATATTATTTAGGAATTGCAAACATTCAGAATTCAGTAATTATGTGCAAAGTTCATGTATATTGTTATTTGTTTATATTATATTAAACTTATATTAACCGAACGAAAATTCAGTAGGAGTTATGTGTGTGATAAATATTATTTTTTGACATCTCATCAAAGATGAAGAAGAATATGGAAGTCTGGGCATTTACGGGGCTTACGACCGTCATAGGCTGGTTTGAGTGATCACTTTACACACGTGTAACATTCACCAATTCTACCCATTATTGACAACCACACTACTCAAATTCTTGGAAGTTCTATATATATGAACCAATTTAGAAACCTTGTTCATGAATCACTAAAACTTCACTAGAGACATCTATTGGTGAGATGTAAAGAAGCTTTTTATTAAGCAGAAACTCTTATATTAGTATGTGAGATCCGAATCCCGGATTATAATCACACACATGAGAAACGCCAGAAAATACCATTTTCATTTTTATTATTAAGCTTATAATTTGACCAGATAATTTATTTACAACATTTTGAGTGTGTCCAAATAAATAAATTTGGACACACTCAAAATGTTGTGATAAATATTTATGCTCGACACTATTTATTCTTGGAATGCATACAAAACACAGATGCTGGAGCCTCTAATGCCTAGTCTTCTAGTCTACAACAAACTTGTGGTACTATTTCACTCATGAAAAGGGATCTTCTTGGCTCTACGGTTTGTGTTAAGAACAAATTACAATAGAATCTCGATTATTCAGATCTCTGTTATCCGGGTTCTCGATTATCCGGATTGATCGAATTAAATAACTTTTTTTGACATACCAACATAGCTTAATAAAAATTTATAGAAGTCTAGGTATTTATAGGGCTTATGACCTGAAATAGATACAAAAATGTAATGTCAATTTTAGATTACACCACAATTTAAATACTTGTTAACAACAACATTTTGAGTGTGTACAAATCTGGATTATCTCCAATTATAGGAATTATTTTTCATATTATTTTTTGACATCTCATCAAAAATAAAGAAAAATCAGCAAGTCAGGGCATTTACGGGGCTGACGACTGTCATAGGCTGGTTTAAGTGATCACTTTACACATGTGTAACATTTACCATTCTACCTCGAATTGACATCCACACTACTCAAATTTTTGGAACTCCTAAATATCAAGTTCATGAAACAGTACATATGAGTTCACATCACCCATCTTTAAAATTTTTAAGATTTAAAATTTAAATTTTTTAAAAATTAAGATTTAAAATTTTTATGCAGCTTACACTTTTTTGTTTACCACTTATTTTACTCTCACCATTTTAAGTAAGATGTTGAGTGTTACTCATAACCAGCCTACGACAGGTCGTAAGTTCTGTGAATAATCGGACTTCTTTTACGTCTTCTTCCACATTAATTTATGTCTTCATTCATACGCTCCGAATATTTCGACTCCTGACCCAGCCGCTTTCAAGTAATTGACATACCTGATTATTTCTGCAAAATTTCCTCGGTTTTCCTCTGCTTCTTTTCCAACTACATTCACCCCATAATTTTTCCTTACTCATTCGTTCTACACGTTCCAACCATCTAAACACACCTTTCTGAATTTTATCGATAATGCTAACCTTAGCCTTGCATTATTTACTTATTTTATGTATTAATATTTAACACAGATATTTTGAATCTACTAAGTTGTATTTTATTATTAAAAACACATCAAAATTAATATTGTGACAATTTTTTCGCCTAGTGGCATTTTCAAACGAATGTGAAAATTAAATGAACTGACAGTCCTTATATAGATAGCTATACAATTCTAGGTACTTAAGTAATAGTTTTAACATGTGTAGTAATAATTTACGGGATACAACATTATTTTCTTTTTTCACCATTAACCATTCGAACATCTACAAACATCATTTATTCACCATTATTTGAATGGTGAATAAATTATAAAAAATGGCTAAAGTAAAGAGTTCAAGTATATTTCTTGAATGTTTTCCGCAGATACTTTGTGGCACATTTTATTATATCTTTATAAAATTAATTAACTTTGTTCTCACCACTTCTTTTTATTAATTATTTTATTTTTATTTTACTTTAAAAAAAGTGGTAAAAACAAAGTAAATAAATTTTATAAAGATATTAGTTCAAGTATAATAATAATAATAATAAAACCCTTTTCCGCACCCCAATGGTGCATAAGGCACTGCTTCATATAAACGCAATGTTATCTTGATCGTTTACACATGAAGGAAAGGTGATCAGCCCTCCGCTTCAGGTACCAGTCCAGGGTAATATTGAATAAATATTAGAGTGAAAAACTCACTTATATTTATTTGACCCCCTTGGGAATCGAACCCAGGACCTCCAGAACGGCGGCCGAGCGTGCTGACCATTACACTACGGAGGCGGACAAAATTAGTTCAAGTATACCTAGAAATTACATCCCTAGTGCGGGTATATGAAAGTGTTTATCTTCAAATTATATTAAATTTATTTCCCAGAGAGAAAAGCTTTTAAACTACCCCGCTAATGAGGAAGAATAATTAAATTAATTGAACATATCTCGAGTTTGAAAAATGCCGGTGTATTTGGAAGTCCCCACTTGTATAATTAAAATCCAAATGTTTTCCGGCTCATTTATGAAGATTCACGGTTTCGGAGGTGTAATGGGTCAAACTCAAACAGACATTTTCATAATTTTCTACTCCTCGCGCGTAATTCCATTTAGGATTTCACCGCGAATTCCAGCAAGTTCGGTAAGTGATTCGGAATACACGAGTTTATGAGCATCAAAACGTAGCTAAATAATTTCACTAAAAATAAAATGAAAAAAGAAATTTGTCGAAAAACTCAGATTTGGACAAACTAAAAATGTTGTTCGTAGAATCTGGTCACTTCGCTTCGATGGTAGGTAAACAAGTTCCTTCCTAATTCCTAATGCTTAGATACATACGTTTACAAACACTTTACATTTGTGTAACAAAAGGATTACACATGCGTGATACGGAGCCGCCTGCTTCCATAGTGCAGTGGTTACTGCGTTTAATTTCCATTCGTGGAGATTTCGGATCGATTCCCAGGGTGTTAACATAAATATTAACAAAATCGTAAAATAACTAAGTGGAGAATTCCTGATTAGTAAACAGGGAATTGGACACGCCCAGAAATTTTGTGAATAAAATAACTGATCAAATTATAAGCTTCATAAAAAATATATCATGTTTTCAGGCGTCACCCAGCATGAAAAATAATTCAGTTGAGATTTTGGATACATATAAATAAAAGGGTCTCTGCGAAATGAAAGCTTTCTCAAACCAACCGAAGATGCCTCAACCAAATTTCAAAACAAATGGTGAATAACTTTGGGAGATTTAAAGTTTGAAAGAATAAACATTTAAATATTTATTTATTTCAATTAGAATTGCTAGCTCAAACACTTGCATCGCCATAACGGTAGTGTAATGGCAAAGGGGTATATCTGTCAAATTTTTCATTTTCTAAGTTTGTTCCACAAAATGTCTGAAACAGTGTATTCCATAATCTAGCAAAAGGATACAGCTGTAGTTGCAACACTTATTTCGTTTTATTGAGATATGCACATTTAAAAATACATAAAACAAATGAGTTATTTAATATCACAAGTTTGTTTTTGCTCTCCTGTAAAATTTGGTCTGAGACAGATATACCCCTTTACCTTTACACTACCGATATATATATATATATATATATATATATATATATATATATATATATATATATATATATATATATATATATATATATATATATATATATATATATATATATATATATATATATATATATATATATACATATATACATAAATAATATATACATATTTATGATACGGTTCATACATCGCATCATGTACGAGTTCGCTGTTGTATATGGTGGTTGATTTGAGTAAGATCTATTTAGCAGAGTCCCTTTTAAATACGTGCAAAATCCTTAAATATACTTAAAAAAATATCCATTGAACATAATCTATCTTACATTGATACTCAGCTACTGATTTACACATGTGGTGTTGTATGTAATACATGTGTATATATACACGCAGTGGGCTATCAACATTACGAATGTAAGTACAGTAGACCCCCGATTATCCGAACTTGAGTTTAAAGGATTACGGATTAACCGGGATGAGAGCAAACACCGACGACAATGAGAATTACGTTTATTTATTTTAACACAATTTGTATTTATTCGTTCCACATGAAAATGTTTGTACAGTTAAATATTTTCGTTGTAAAAGTACGAAATGTTGTACTAATTCGCTGTTGACGTTGTACAAGCGAATACTGTTGAATACATAATACACTTTATTCTTCTTCTTCTGTCCCTTATTTTATGCTCACCCATCGGGACAGTGGTATTATCGCTATTTTTCAGGAGACATATTAAAAGCTTGAGAGTTATACAGGTGGCGCAAAATTAGTATTGTAGTTTTAAACGCATGTATTTATTTTATTTGACTAGTGACCGGGTTTCGTCTTTACCGACATCATCAGACTGGTGGGAAGCTAGACAAAATTCTATGCTAAAAATAAAACAAGGCAGGGGTTGAAAACCATGATTTTGTATAAAATTTTCAAACAAAATTAATTTAAGTTTCAGAAAATTCAAATTTTTTTTTTATTATTATTATATTATTCAGGGTTTTAACCCATGCCTTGTTGTGTAGGTATATAATATAGTATTTTGTGTAGCCTCCCACTATTCTGCTGATACTGGTCAAATAAAATATATGTGGAAATAACTTTACAGCTGTAATTTTATTATAATTTTTTTTAATAAAATATATTTTTTAATAAAAAATATTTTCATATTATTTTTTAACATCTCATCAAATATGAAGAAGAATATGGAAGTCTGGGCATTTACGGGGCTGACGACCGTCATAGGCTGGTTTAAATGATCACTTTACACACGTCTAACATTCACCAATTCTACCCATTATTGACAACCACACTACTCAAATTCTTGGAAGTTCTATATATATGAACCAATTAAGAAACCTTGTTCTTGAATCACTAGAACTTCACTACAGACATCTATTGGTGAGATGTAAAGAAGCTTTTTGTGTCGTCAGCCCCGTAAATGCCCAGACTTCCAAATTCTTCTTCTTTGTTAAAAAATAATATGAAAATAACTCCTGTAATTGGAGATAATCCAGATTTTGTGAACAAGTATTTGGACACACTCAAAATTTTGTGAAAAATATTTTATTAAAAAAATATCAGAATAAAGCTAACATCTAATATAACATCGATGAAAATAACTCCTAAGTGGACACAAACCCAGGTATTGTAAACAAAGATTGGAGATACTCAAAATATAGTGAATATATAATATATTTAAAAATGAGTTTATTTTAATATAAGATATGTTGTTTAAGAAAAAATACGAGAGACAACAAAAGAGAATTATCTTTCGAAAGAGATCATAGCGTGCTACAATATTGAGACGTTTTTATAATGAAATTCCCAGACAAAGTTGTACTGAGAAAAAAATATAATTTTCCGACGAAACAGTAGACAGTATTGTACGCATTCTCTCAACCTGCACAGTTAATTTAATGTTAACATATAATTTTCTTTTCTTTGCGTCGAGGAAGAGACCAGCTAAGGACTCTCAGGCCTTGTCTCCTATTTCTCATTAAAACTCTTATTCTAGCAATATAATTAAAAATATCACGCTCTGTTTCGTGTCGGGAATTAATTCCCTGGTGCGTCGAACAATTTTATTTCCAAGAAAATTGTAAGCCTATGGTTTTAATGTTCAAAGTTAATTTAATACTCTCCCCAGTGTTTTGGAGATATTATATATTTGTAATATTCTCTTCATTAATGGGTTTTATTAGGTTTGACATTGGGGTCTTGGAATGAACACGATTTTTATTCACATTTGTTGTATTGCTAGAAAATATACAAAACTTATATTTTTTGACATCTCAACATGGATGAAGAAGAATCAAAGTTTGCATATTAACGGTTGCTAACGACCGTCATAACCTGGTTTAAGTGATCACTTTACACACGTGTAACATTTACCAATCCTACTTATGATTGGCAACCCCCACTACTCAACTTCTTGGAACTTCTATATATATTGTTCAAATTCGAAACATAGTACTTGAATCACTAGAATCTCACTAAAGACATCTATGGTGAGATGAAAGAAGCTTTTTTACTAAGCGAAAACTGTTTCATTTCTATATGAGTTCCGAATCCTGGATTATACTCGCTTAAATGAAAAACGCAAGGAAATATCCATTATCATTTTATTATTTTAACCTATAATTTGACCAGTTAATTTATTTACAACATTATGAGTGTGTCCAAATACTTGTTCATAAATCTGGATTATCTTCAATTAGAAGTTATTAAATATTATTTTTTGACATGTTCTAAATTATATATTTTTTTTATTAAATTTTATTTCATACAAAAAAATTAACCCGATTATAGAATGCCTTTTGTACTAATGTTTTAATTCTCAGCTGCAGTTTGACCTATTAAATGTATTGCTTTTCAATGATACCCTACTCGACCCATGTTTCGTTTTGAAATTTGAAATCCGTTCACAAGCTTCACATCCTTGTTCACAAATCTGGCATTCTCCACATATGAGTAATTTTTACAAATTCAACATAGATGATAAAAATACGGAAATCTGGGTATTTTTAGGGCTTGTGATCTGTCATAGAGTGGTTAAGTATTGCTTTATACACAGTTTAAATTTGAGTTGTGTGTTTGTAAATTACTGGTAAAATGGTGAACGTGACACGTGTTTAAAGTGATCACTTAATCAGCCTATGATAGGTAATAAACCCAGCAAATACACAGACTCCCATATTCTACTTCATCTGCGTTTTTTAAGTATTAAACTTTAAATAAACTAAAATTTGTGAAAGCAAGGATGGCTAAATGACGAGGAACAGGTAAAAGTTGAAGGGGTGTGGTAGAGAAAACCAAGGAAAAACGATTTGGTGGACAGGGTTTAAATGAGAGATTCTTCTAACTCTTACCGCACCCAATGGTGCATAGAGCACAGCATCATAAATAAACAGTGTTATCTTGATCATTAACACACGAAGGAAAGGTGATCAGCCTTGCGCTTCAGGTACCAGTCCAGGGTAATATTAAACAAATATGAATGAGAATAGAGAATCGAGCCAACTCTAAGGTAAACGACTCCCGGGCAGACCACCAAAGAGATGGATCAACTGCTGGGAATCGACATCGCAGGAGGCTAATCCTTCTTTGAAACAGGCCACAAGGCCTACACCAAGAAAAATAATAATAAGAAGAGAATCTAGTTCCTGGGAATCGAACCCGGGCACTCCAGAACAGTAGTTATACCACGGAGGCGGACGAATACATTTATATGCATAGTTATACATATTCCTACCACATTGAGAGAGATTCAGTGAAAATATTATATTGCAGAGCGCTTTACTCTTGGGAAAATTGAGCTCACTAAATGAGCTCCGTTTAACGATTTTCCAACTACACGAGCGCTTGACAAAAGTATCATTCCCGAAAATGTATAAAATGTGTAAATGTAAACAGTTCATCTACAAAAATAGGTCTTTAAATCCAAATTGCGGGTAGTTAGGGGCGGAACGAGCGCCTGCGAAGGTCGGGTGGGTATTTAGCGCTATCAGTTTTTTCGCCGCGTCATCGGAATATTGTTAATATTTTCGGGAGGCATCCGCGTGCCCTTGGGTGCCGACACCGACAAATTAAACGGGATAATCCCTTAACTGGATTACAAAGTTAGTGAATAACAATTTCTCTCACCGGCTAGGGAGCAAATTGCTTTTTTCACCGCCGAAATAGAATGATCTTGTCGTTGTTGGCTTCCCCGCGGGGCTTTAGGGGGCGCTCGTTCGAGAGCGAAGGGGACATTAGACGTCATTGTTGAGGCGCTTCGAGAGATAACGGCGCAGAGCCTCGACTCGCGGGATGCTTGTTTATCGGGCGACTTATCTTCAACTCTTCGCCAGCATATAAAGACCGGAGACCCCAGGCTATATAATCATAATCACGGTCGCAATTGCAGGCTCCTACTTTTACATCACCGATATAACAACGACAATTTTCAATATTTAACCAGTTCGCTGCCACAAGCGCGTTAACGTGCTCTCCAATTTCGTGCTCGCCAGGCTGGCCATACAAAATGGCCAATATCAAATCTAATTGGAATATTTTTTCATTAGAATATATAAAGACACATATTAAATAGATCAAGACATACTAAAATAGAACAATTTACCCATATTATCAACGTTGCAGTAATCTTTCTAAAAGCTTTCACATTTTTGTTGAAAAAATCACGGCCTTCTGGGTACGGCCATATTAATACCTTCTGGCATTGAAAGGGTTAAAATATGTCCAAATTTTTATGCATAATTTTTGGGTATGACTCTATAAATATGAGGATTGAAAAAAATCCAGGGAAAAATGTTTTTGAACCATGAACCTTATTGAAAGCAAACTGAGAAATCGTCTTATTGACGAGAACCTAGAAACATGCAAAAATAACAGTACACAAGTCTGACTTGATCAAACTTTCAAAGGAAATGTAAAGACATATTCTTATGGATAATTATTTTTTTTTTTATCAATTAATAAAATCCTGATAACGTGTGAAATCAAGTTTTATCGAGTGTACCAGTAATTTAATAAATGTTAAATTAAAATTATGACGTACTAGAACTGCAAAGAGATTTGAATCTTTTTAATCATTACAATCTGCATAAAATAGCTATTTTGCTAAAAAGATTGTCGACCACTGATATACGTATAACATACTATGCGATTTGTCTGGAAAAACACTGCTAACTCCAAAATATCAACATTGCTAAAAAATGATTCTTAACAGAATTTTATTATTGATTTGGCATTTAATTTGTATAACTCCATTTTAATTTATGTATTAATTTTAAATCAAACACAGATTTTGTGAGTCTACTAAGATGTAATTTTTTTATGTGTTTTTGTTAATAAAATACATCTTAGTAGACTCAAAAAACCTGTGTTTGATTTAAAATTAATACACAAAGTATTTTATTATGTAACTAACTAACTAACTAACCATCACGCCGCTTCCCCGCAGGGGTAGGCAGAGAGAATAGAACGCCATACCACTCTGTCTTTGCAAACATTCTTCGCCTCTTCCACGTTCATGCATCTCCTCATACATACTGACCGATTGTTACTTTATTATGTACTAATAAAAATTATGAATATCTAATGTTTTTCTCGTGAACTATACTTTATTTTTATATTTATCGAAATATTCCTAATACGGTCTACTTTTATATCCAATCAGTCCGGATAATCGATTTTCCACTGTATTCACGTTTCAAAACGTGCAGTGCATATTATTAGGAAGTCCTTTTTTTAAAATCCTGTTCGAATTTGATTATAACGTTGCAAGTTTAGTTGTACAAACTGAATACCAAATTAGTTTCTTTGCTTTGTGTTCTGTTATGATTACAAACACGGTGGCAAAGTTTAGACTCTTGGTGGCCCTATACGGGAGCAAACAACAGTTCCCAGTTCGGAGGGGATGGAAATAAATTAAGGGAGAAAAATGGCGGATTGCGAAACGTTTTCTGGATAATTAAATTATCAAAGTGGAATACCCTCGCTGGGAATTGAATCAAGCGAGGGGAACTATTTTTTGTAATATTAAAATCTCTTCAATTACTTTAAAAATGGATACCCTTAGTTGATTTTCTCCATTGTGTATATATACGTATATATATCTTCTTTTCCAAAACCTCATCCGCACCCAATAGTGCATAGCGCACTGCATCATATAAATGGAGTGTTATCTTGAGCGTTATCATATGAAGTGAAAAGTGATCAGCCCTCCGCTTCTAGTCTAGGGTAATATTGAATAAATAATGGAAATAATAAATCACATATATTAGCAATAGTAAGCCGAGCGTGCTGATATGTATATATATATATATATATATATATATATATATATATATATATATATATATATATATATATATATATATATATATATATATATATACATATATATATATACATATATATATATATATATATATATATATATATATATATATATATATATATATATATATATATATATATATATATATATATATATATATATATATATATATATATATATATATATATATATATATATATATATATATATATATATATATATATATATATATATATATATATATATATATTGGGTTGATGCAAAAGTAATGACCGTTTTTTATGATCCCAAGAAAAAAAATTTTTTCCATGAATTATGAATAGTATCTTCTTTTTTTATGATTCCATTGTATAAAGGATGCTTTCCCTCTACTTTCTATTCAGTTTTGTTTCTATTCAGTTCAGTAATAACCCCTTGTATTTTTTCGAAATGTCGTTCGATAAAGTGCATTTACGTCATTGTTTACTTTATGAATTCCGTAAAGACAATACCGCGAGTGTGGCAACCAAAAACATTTGTGAAGTGTACGGAGCAGATGTCATCAAAGTTTGACAGGTACGAAGATGGTTTGCAAAATTCCGATCTGGAGATTTTTCACTCATTGATAAACCACGTACCGGGCGGCCATTGAAGTCTGATGAAGACGAATTAAAAGTCATAATTGACACCAATCCACGTCTAACCATCAGAGAGATTGTGTCAATGATGGGAGTCAACCAAACAATCGCATTAAGACATTTGAAGCGTATGGAAATGGTTTCGCGGTACGACGTTTGGATACCTCATCAATTGTCGGCTGCCAATTTATTGGATCGTGTTTCAACGCGCGTTGCTTTGAGTGCGAGACAAAAACATGAACCTTTTTTGCATCGTTTGGTGACGGGAGATGAGAAATGGGTCGTGTACAACAACGTGACAAGAAAAAGACATTGGACTATACCTGGACAAGCCCCATTAACAACTTCGAAGGCCGAAATCCATAAAAAAAAGTTATACTTTGTGTTTGGTGGAATAATAAGGGTATTGTGTAATTTGAACTCTTGGAACACGATAAGACAAGTACAACAGAACGATATTGTCAGCATTTATCCAAATTGAACATGGTCCTTCAAAAGGATAGACCAGAATTGGTAAACAGAAAAGGGGCAGTGTTTCATCACGACAACGCGCGACCACATGTGGCTATGATGACCCAACACAAGCTAAATGAGTTAAATTGGGATGTTATCAAGCATTTACTGTATTCTCCAGATCTTGCTCTTTCTGAATTTGATTTATTCCGATCACTGCAAAAAAATTTGAATGATGGAAAAAAATATTCAATAGAGCAGGTAAAAACATCCCTTACTTCATTTTTCGCATCAAAATCCACGGAATTTTATACTACTGGTATTAATAAGTTGATAGAAAGATGGGAGAAGGTTATAAGAACTGATGGAAATTATATAATTTATTAAATAAATAATACACAAGAAAAAAAAATTAAAAAAAATATATGTAAAAAAACGGTCAAAACTTTTGCATCAACCAATATATATATTTATATTAAAAGCTAAATTAAAACGCTTATCCGCACCTAATGGTGCATAAGGCACTTCATCGTATTGATGCAGTATTACCTTGATAATTAATTCTATATAAGGAAAGTGATCAGTCCACATCAAATAATAGTGCAGTGCTTTTAAATAAATATTGGAGTAAAATCTTTATGAAATATTCATATATGAATGTATACATAGAATATTTTAATTTATTGTATTTCCATCGTAAAACTTGATTAAAATTCATGCTGAATTTCATAAAAAAATTACGGATTCATTGATACACGGTCCCACGACATACCCGGACGAATAATCGATTTTTTCATTTATGGGTCGAAATAAACGGTAAGTACGTATGAGGTGATGTATGAATATGGAAAAGGCAAATGTTTGCAAAGCTAGAGTGGTATAGAGTTAAATTTTCACTGTTAATCTCTGCAGAAAGCGGCTTGATGGTTAGTTAGTAAGCAAATAGTTTCTATTTATTTATTGACCTTCTTGAACATAATAAATGTAGAGTAGAAAATGTTGACCGCTTTAAGATAAAAATATGGTAAAATAAACTGGACAAGAAATCATACTTTAAAATACTTATTAATGCAAGCAAAACTAGAACTGTCTACCAATATCTAAAGACGTCTGATAAATATCAAAATAAAGTTAACTTAATGAGATAAAATACTAAAAAAAAAAAAACATAACGAAACTATCTCCAAATAACATTACGACGGATTAAATTTTTCAATATTTTTTAAAACTTATTTTTCGTTTTGCGATCTTTTTGATAGTTATTCTTTCATATCAACCACAGGTAACACCTTTATTTCATAACTGTTAACAAAATTAAGAGTGTGAAATGCAGATAAAACTGAACGGGGCTCTACATATCGCTCACTCCTTTTAACAACTTCATATATCAAAAATCGACAATTTTCAGTTGTTCATGTTTTTAGAATGCCTAGAAAATGCACTATATCCCAGAAAAAGCAGAATATTTTTAACTAACCCGCATATTTTTAACTTAATATTTACCCGCTATAGGGCAGAAAGTGTTCTTTTTGCATTTTGATGAAAATGTATTGTAATATTTTTATTTTTAAATTTACTAAATATATTTCAAATGCAGAAAAAAAACTTCAGGATTTACCCAAAAAGATGAATTGCACAGTAAAAAGTTCAATAAGTGGCTTTATATTTATTTTTAAAACATTTTATTATACTTTTAAACTTTGAAAACGATCTCCTAAAAAATCAAGTTTTTTCATAAATGACGTTGTTGAAAGGAGTGAGCGATATATTAAAAAATGACACTTGTTTTTATTAAAAAAAAATATTATTTATTATAAAATTCTGTACCAATAAGGAAATTAATTTATAAATGAATTTATTTGATTTGAAATCCAACAAAGTACTGCAAACTTTTAAAATCCCTCTAGTATAATATCCACAAAATAGGACTTGCGTGCCTTTCAGTTCAAAGTACGCCCTAAGTCACTGAAATTCGTTCCCACCGTCAATTACAATTCCTAGCGCTTTTCAGGGCATTGCGCATTGCAGAATAGGATAATTATTTAGATAATTCGCTCACTCCTTTCAAGAACGTCATAAATTAAAATACTTGATTTTTCAGGAGAACGTTTTTAAAGTTTAAAAATATAACACAATGTGTTAAAAATAAATATCAAGCCACTTTCTGAACTTTTTACTGTGCAACAGATCTTTTTAGGTAAAACCTGATGGTTTTTTCTCCATTTGAAAAATATATAGTTTATTAAAAAAAATAATTAAGCAATACCTTTTCTTCAAAATGCAAAAACAACACTTTCTGCCCTGGAGTGGGTAAATATTAAGTTAAAAATATGCCTCTTTTGCTGGGATATAGTACATTTTCTGGGCATTCCGAAAACATGCACAACTGAAAATTGACGAATTTTGATTTATGACGTTCTTGAAAGGAGTGAGCGAATTGTATATTATGTATGCAGTGATGGGATTCAAAATGTTCGAGAACCGATTTGCTCTTTAAGTACTACCCCTACCCCCCCTTAAAAAAAGTATTTATATTATTTTTTGACATCTCACCATAGATGAAGAAGAATATGAAAGTCTGGGTATTTACAGGGCTTACAACCATCATAGGCTGGTTTAAGTGATCACTTTGCACACGCGTAACATTCACCAATTCAACCCATTATTGACAACCACACTACTCAAATTCTTGGAAGTTCTATATATATAAACCAATTTAGAAACCTTGTTCTTGAATCACTAGAACTTCACTAGAGACATCTAGTGGTGAATTGTAAAGAAGCTTTTTACTAAGCAGAAACTCTTATATTAGTATGTGAGGTCCGAATCCTTGATAACAATCACACACATGAGAAACGACAGAAAATACCGTTTTCATTTTTATTATATAAGCTTATAATTTGAACAGATAATTTATTTACAGCATTTTGAGTGTTTCCAAATACTTATATTTATTGTGTATATATTTATTATAATTTTTTATTCTGCTCATAAACAGAACATTCACATAACAACTGATACAGATTTAAGGGTCAATTAAAAGTAATGTAATAATATTGTAGAACTTTAATCATCATATTTATTATATATAAGCTCTGTAACAAAGCGGGTATCTAAATCCTACATAAAATAACTAAAAAACAATAACAAGGAACAGAGTACATAAAAGAAAATAACTAAAAAATAATTCAGTCAGTTTTATTTAAATACATACTTCCAAATTGCCTTTTGATTGTCATCTACATGCTTTGATTTGCCTTTTTTAATCCTAGTGTCATCAGCTGTGTGGTTACATTTTCTTAACTAATTTTGTACTGATGGAACTGGGTCTCAGGTATCTAATGGGAGACCTATCGAATCAATCGTGCTCCGATACATGATCTTAATCGGAATATTGTCTGACAAGAAAAGTGACAAGTTAAGGACCGGTTCGGTGAACTATAAAAATTTAGGCAACGGATCTAGCGAACCGGTGCAAACCGGCTGAATCTCACCACTATATGTATGTATAATTGTATAGTATAATGAATCCTTTTGATCTGAAAATATATATATTTTTTTAATATTTCTTTAAAGAAAAGTAAACATTAAAATACGATTTTTTCCCGATTTTGTAATAGATTTTAGCGGCGATATATTCATGCATCAAATATATTATATGATTCATCCTTTAAGTTCTCACTTTTAATTGTTTTTTTAAGGTAGGTACATATTTGTTAAATAACATAAATTGTAGAATTTCTTATTCTTTTCTTCTTCTAAACTCTTATCCCCAATGGTGTATAGGGCACTGTATCGTATCAAGGTAGTATTATCTTGATCTTTGATTAGATATAGAACCCAGCCAGGGATTCAAAATTAATGAACTGAAAAGGTATTTTAGGAAGAGATATTTATGTTAGTGATTAGTCAATGTTTTATGTTTTTATTTTATTGACTTTTTATTTTTATATGCCTATTAACTATACCCGTTTATTGTTTTATATTTTTATTTCGTCCTGTGTTAGTTAAAAAAATCTTTTAAACTTTTTAATTTGTGCTTCAGTCTTGTTAACCTTAATCCTAAAGTAATATGTGACACTTATGCATGTTACATGTTCTAAAATATGTATATATTTTTTATCTATGTGATGAAATAATCAAATAACCAACTACTAACCAACCAACCATCATGCCGCTTCCCCGCATGGGTAGACAGAGAGATTAGAACGCCACACCACTCTGTCGTTGCAAACATTCTTCGCCCCTTTTACATACACGCATCTCCTCATACACACCCGCCGATTATTTCGACTCCTTACCTGACCGCTTTCAAGCCTAAATAAGCAAATAAATAAAAATAATTTCGTCGTACAAATTTTTATTAAAGTGTTTTTAATCTCTAACGTGTTACGCGATCACACGAGTTTCCAAAGCTGTTAGATATATCATAATTGGAAAGAAATGAGAAAAATATAAAGTGCAGGAAAAGCAAACAGATTTCGGAGAGCAGTGACTGTAAGCTCCAGAGAAAATAAGCACTGTCCGCCCTTCTATCTTGTTATTACAGCATTCGACCTGTTACGTGATATTTTTATTTGTAATAATGAAATACACCCTGTAAAGGATGGGCAGGAAGAGAGAATAGAACGCCATACCAATCTGTCTTTGCATCCACATCCATCCACTCTCATCTCATCCACATTCATACATCGCCTCATAGGTATTTGAAATATTTAATAATGACAAGTTTTCCTCGGCCTTTCGCTGCTTCTATTTCCCACTACATACGTCACATAAATTTGTATATTATTTCTTTACTTATATTTTTCATTGGCCCATATTTGTTGATGAGACGATGCTGGCCAGAATGTTACGGTCAATGAGAGTGCTATAGAACCATAATTACTGACTTATTCGTACCTCAATTGAAAGGCATTGATGTGATAGAGTTGTGGCTACAACAAGATGGCGCAACATGCCACACGGCGAGTGCCACCATCAATTTATTGCGGAAAATTTGAATTTGTATACCTCTAAAAAAACACCCTATAAGATATATATATTTCTCAAAATTTTATATTTAAAAAAATATATGTTTAAGTACCTTCACTAAGTATTTAATGCGTTATCTTTCCACTGTGATTCCAGCCTACGTATCGTTTAGCGAGTTTGCACAATATATGCACGAGAGCAGAGTTTCTCAAACTTTTTTCAATGGGACGCCTCATATATTACAAATATTGTTTAATTTTTTGCTAGGTTATTCCAAGTATCTATTCTAATTAACGTACACTATCGATTGTATTGTATAGACAAAGTAAAAATGTTGAAGAGGCGAAGAATGGTTGTAAAGTCAGAGTGGTGTGGCGTTCTATTTTCTCTGCCTAACATCTCTCTATCAGAATAGATTTTAATTTTTTGCAAATGGCGTCGTACGTCAATAATATTTAACATCTTTAAACTAGACAGCTACAGTATACAAACAAATTAAGATTGGCGCAAAATGAATGATTTTGTTTTTAATAACTTTTTTTGCCAAATAAAAAACGTGTATTTATATGATGAAAATCTTTATTTCGGCCTTTTTATTTTTTATGTTCAGTGGAATTCGTCAAGTGGCTGCCGCCAGTGTTGAAGTGTTGATACACATTTGTGCCCGTTTTATCAATCCGTTTGTATATTGCAGCTGTCTAGTTTCAGTCGATAGGTACCTAAATAATGTAGTTGTCACATGATTCTACGATGTTTGAAAATGATGCGGAATGCATCGAAACACAATGTATTTAAAAAAAAAAAAGTTATATTTACTAGATAAATTATATATTTACTAAATAAATAAGTAAAACAATTTTATCAGGGGAATGTAAGTGGAAAAAAGAGCAGAGGAAGACCGAGAAAAACATGGCACGATCAGGTATGCCAAATACTTGAAAGTGGTCAGGTTAGGAGTCGTAACAATCGGCGGGTATGTATGAGGAGATGCATGAACGTGGAAGAGGCGAAGAATGTTTGCAAAGACAGAGTGGTGTGGCGTTCTATTCTCTCTGCCTACCCCTGCGGGAAAGCGGCGTGATGGTTAGTTAGCTAGTTTTTTTTTAAACAAAAAATAAAAAAAAGATAAGTCGTCTAGTCGATCTAGTTGTTGTGAGCATCTACTTAGGATAAGAGGAACACAGTTTGAGGATCCCAGCACTCGAGTGTAGCTAGATAAGTTGAGTAGGTACGTAAAGTACGCAGTGCAGTCGGTAGGTACCTAAATAATGCAGTTGCCACATGATTGCGTAAATAAATCGGGCTCGCGCCGCGTCAGCGGAGCTGATGACTGGTGATAATTTCGGCTGGTTACCCACACACCGGAACGGCCGCCATTTTATTAGGAAAAATGTTCCGTTCGCGCTCTTACCAATCGCGCACGTTCGGAATTGGAACATTTTAAAAACAAATTGGAAACAACAAATACGCGTTTAAAAATGAGGGGAATGATGTCGACGCTGTTTCCAGCAAAACGTAGTAAACGCATGTTCACAATTCTCTCATTTTTTTTTCATTAATTGATTCGGTCACTTGTGATACTACTGATAGATTTTTAATTTGAACTATACTTGTTAAATACCACTATTTCAATTCATAACGACACGTGTTTTGATGCATTTCGCATAATTTTGAAAATTCAATTTTCATTTTTCATATGCATCGAAACACGTGCCACAATAAATTATGAGAAATAGTAATATTACTACTACTACTACTATCATCACGCTGTTTCCCCGCAAGGGTAGGCAGAAAGGATGGAACGCCACACTCTTCTGTCCTGACATACACTCCTCGCTCCTTCACATCCATACATCTAGTCATACATGCCCTCCGATTACGCAGACTTTTGACACGGCTAGATTTTAGGTTCTGATTGATCCGATCCTGCCAAGTCTTTTTCGGTCGTCCTCGGTCTGTTTTCACTATTTTTATTTTATTTTTTATAACTATTTAAATAATAATAAACCATATCAGCTCACTAGGTGGAGCATTTGGAGTCCACTAACTGTATCCAGGCTTTTCTGTCGGCTACCAGCTTCCTTGCATCCTCCCAAGTCAGATCCCCGTCCCGAAGTTCTGACGAGAACTGCCGACGAATTGTCAGCAGTGGTCGTCCTGGGCGGCGCGAACCTGATGCCTTGTAAAAGAGGCAAGCTTGATAAAGGCTCTCAGGAGGCATGCGGAGTGCTATTAAATCATACTTAATAAATATTACTATTACCATTATTCGTAATATTAATATTTATTAAGTATAATTTAAATAAAAAAAAAAAATTGTCCGCCTCCGTAGTGTAATGGTCAGCGCGCTCGGCTACCGTTCTGGAGGTCCCGGGTTCGAATCCCAAGGGGGGTAAAATAAATATAAGTGATTTTTTCACTGTCATATTTATTCAATATTACCCTGGACTGGTACCTGAAGCGGAGGGCTGATCACCTTTCCTTCATGTGTAAACGATCAAGATAACACTGCGTTTATATGACGCAGTGCCCTATGCACCATTGGGGTGCGGATAAGGGTTTTATTATTTTATTATTAATATCTCAACATCTACATATGAAGAAAAATGTGAAAGTCTGGGCAATTACAGGTTGTATGACTTGTCATAGGCCGGTTGAGGTGATATATATAAATGTTAAATTTTCAATTATACTTGTACAATATATATTTAAAATATTTATTTAGGTATTTATAGGGCTGGTTTCAGTGATTAATTTAAACACGTATAACATTCACCATTCTCTTCATAATTCAAGCCATATTTATGCTTAAATTGGAAATATCTTTCAAGTACTTTCCCGCCACCTCAGTGGTTGAAATTATTTTCATCTCCATCTTCATGAAATGTATGTAAATTGCATGGATACGCTTGAAAATATGATATTTGTTTATGAATTATATTTTGAGGAGTTTTGTTTCCACGAAATCATTTTGTGAATCAAAATTTATACACGGTCAAATAATTGTAAAAATAGTTTAATTTAAATGGCGTCTACGACGTTTTGGAGGAATAGGGTTCATACAATACGCCTATTTAATTAGCACTTAATTGTATGGTATCTTGAAAGTTGAGTTATATACCGATTTAGAAAAACATGCAATATAATTTCATACGATTTTTATCAGTGAGAATTTGCACGGAAGCGGTATTTCTAAATCAATAAAATAGTTTGGTAAAATGGTGTGCCTTGTATAGTACCAAAACTCTTCGGTGAGAGAAACTGAGTGATAATAAGACGAAAAAAAAAAGTTCTTTAATATGATACTAAAAGGGAAAGGGTTCGAAAAAAGAGTTAGGAGTAAGGGCAGAGAAGAAGGAAGAAAGAATAATACAAAGTTAGTAAGCAATTTAAAATCTTTGAAAAGGTAGTAATATTTCAAACGTTTCTTGAAAGTAATTAGAGAAGAAGCATTTTTCACGGAAAAGATAGATCATTCCAAAGGCTAACAACTTGCACAGAAAATGTCGTGGATCGCGAAAAAAGCATATCTCTTTTGTAAAAGTGAAGTTGAATCTTATATTTGGGACAGTTGCAAGTTGAAAAAAAATTCACCAATAGATGTCAGTAGTGAAAATTCTTGTGATTCTTGTACAATGTTTAAAAAATTGGATCATATACAATATTGTACATCCAACATCCAAGAATTTGAGTAGTGTGGTTGTCAATCATGGGTAGAATTGGTGAATGTTACACTTGTGTAAAATGATCACTTAAACCAGCCTTTGACGGTCGTAAGCCCCGTAAATGCCCTGACTTCCATATTCTTCTTCATCTATGTTGAGATGTCAAAATAATAATATGAGAAGAATTTCAGTTAAGGGTTCTTATTTGAAAGAAGATGGAAGTCTGAGCACTCCAGGGCTTACAGCTTAGCATTTCGCTGGTTAAAGTAATAACTTTATGCACTTGTATAACGTTCACCATTCCGATCATTATTGATTGATGAAGATCATTTCAGTTTTTTGACATCTCATCGAAATTGGATCATATATATGATCCAATTTCGATGAGATGTCAAAAAATAATATGAAAAATAACTCCTGTAATTAAAGATAATCCAGATTTGTGAACAAGTATTTGGAAACACTCAAAATGTTAGAAACAAAAATCTACTTAATATTCTTTAAACCTTGTATATAGTAAATAAGGTAAATAGTAAATTCATCTCCCATTAAAAAATAAATATATCCGTGTACTGTTATAAGATTACTTTCGTTTATCAGATAATAAAAAAATAATGGTGATATCTGACTCACTAATATATTTTTTAATTTGGTCATATATCAAAAATCGTCAATTTTCAGTTGTGCATGTTTTCGGAACGCCCAAAAATGTACTCTATCCCAGCAAAAGCGACATATTTTTAACCTAATATTTACTCGCTACAGGGCAGAAAGTGTTGTTTTTGTATTTTGAAGAAAAGGTATTGTTTAATTATTTAAAAAAATATACTTATCATTTTTCGAATGGAGAAAAAACATTAAGGTTTTACTAAAAATATCTGTTGCACAATAAAAAGTTTAATAAGTGGTTTGATATTAATTTTTAATACATTTTATTATATTTTTAAACTTTAAAACGATCTCCTGAAAAATCAAGGTTTTTGATATATGAAGTTGTTGAAAGGAGTGAGCGACATGTACTTTCGTATGTTGAAAAATAAAAAAAGTAATAAAAACATATACGACCGAATTACTAAGAACTTTAATAGGAAGTGAGTAGGTGATTTGAGGCACCTCGTTATTACTGCATGCACTTCTCACAAAGGCGTCGGTACTGTACTTGTGTCTCAGCAGTACAAAGCAATGCTTCGGATATATCATTGTCCTGTTTGAAATATGCTTTATGCTCGGCAATATATTTTTGAACGCGGAGACATCCAGCAATAAACGGGACAGCGAGAGATGAATGTGCGGGGAAGGAAAGGGACGCAAAGAGATCCAGGTGCACTCTTAGCACGCGGCGGATGAAATAGAAACCTACCCACCTACAAGGGAATAACTTACGTTTTCAGCTTCGCCCCAGGTGACTCGGTACACCGTGTACAAACAGAGCAGTAAAATATGATTTTTTTAGTATTTGCCATGTTTTTAAGGATTTCCTAAATTTGGTTTCGCGGTACAGTATAACCTCGATATTACGAACCTCCATTTGACGAACTGACAAAAACCCGATCAAATGCAAAACAATAAATAAACTACCATTTTGATCCTTATCCGCACCCTGTGGTGCATAGAGCACTGCATCAAATTGACGCAATATATATTCGATCGTTTATTATATGAAGGCAAGATGACAGTCCTGCGGTATCCTTCTATTCCTGTTATTGCACGTCAAGGGTAATAATAAATAAATATTAGAGTAAAGAACACATTTATTTTAACTCCCTCTGGGAATCAAACCCGGTACTTCCAGGTAATCAAATGTGCTTACCACTAAACTGCGGAGGTGGACAAAAAAATGAAAATAAAAACGTCATATTAGTATAATATTATACTTATGTACATGCTTAAATTCAATGGTCGCTCGCGGCATGTATTTTTTTAGCGGACATGATAATCAGTCATGCGTCTAGCACTAGAATTTGAGATATAATAGAGTCCTACTTGTAGACTGCACCTAGCCAGAGCAACAATAACAAAGCCAAAAATGAAGTTTTCAGTGGTAAGATCACATCTCGATGATCTAATAACATTTATTGCCTTTTCGTCATATAACGTAGTTCAACTAAAGCATTTTATTATTGTTTATATTGTTTAAATATAAACAATAACTCACTAACTTACAAACTAACCATCACGCCGGTTTCCCGCAGGGGTAGGCAGAGAGAATAGAACGCCATACCACTCTGTCTTTGCAAACATTTTTCGCCTCTTCCACGTTCATGCATCTCCTCATACATACCCGCCGATTGTTACGACTCCTAACCTGACCACTTTGTACCACCACCACAAGTATTTGGCATACCTGATCGTGCCATAATATAAACAAACATAAACAATAATAATCCAATATAAACAATAATAACGCATTTTATTATTGTTTATATTCAACGCATTTTATTATTGTTTATATTGTTATTATATAAAAAAACAGCAGATTCAAAAGTGAAAACAAAACATGATTCCTATTTAAAGTAGGATTATCGAAAGTATGCGCGTCGATATCAAATAGCAACAGCACTTTACGACAACTCCAAGTGTCCAAAGACAATATATACAATTTTGTTTGTATTGTTTATTTACATATATTTGTGCAGTGTTCATATTGTGAAAAAAAGTTTTTCGATTATTTTAAAACCAAATTTATTATAACTTACTTTCGGCTTTAACGGACACCCCCTCCCTCCAATTAGTCCGTTATATCTAAGTTTTACTATACTAGTGTTATCCATACAAAAAGTTCGCCTTAAGTACCTAACTTTAAAAGTAAAACGTGGTTTATCTAAAAATAACCAGATTTCTTTTATTTTTTAAGGGAAAAGTTTTTAAAATCTATCGGAAAAACAATGAAACAGATTGTCTGTTGAAACATGACCATGACATAAAAACGATCAAAATATTTATTTTGAGAAAATATTAATAATTTTTAAGACAAGAATTACTTTGAAATAATGTGGGTTGCATTTCTCAAGTAAAATTTATTTTACTTGAGAAATTTATTTTCATTCGAAACTGGAGTAGGATTTAATTTAATTTTAAGATATGTTCTCACTAGTATGAGAAATAACTTGTAATAGATGCATTACTTTAAAATATATCTTACGGGTTTTATTGGAAAATTTATTAAAGTTGATATCTCATTTTAGACATCTCAACATAGATGAAGAAGAACATGGAAATCTAAGTATTAACATTAGGCTTATGACCTGTATTACACTGGTTAAGTAATCACCCGTGAAACATTCACTATTCAAGCCTTAATTGACAACCTCAATACTCAAATTTTTAGAACACCAAGACGTATATTTTAGACAGGAACTCCCGAGAACATGAAACTTCCAACTTCCAATTTTTAATGCAGCTTATAATTTGACCAATTATTTTTATTCAAAACATTTAAGGTGTGTTCAGACTTCCATTTTCTTCTTCATCTTTATTTTTTGTAGATGGGAGTTGCATTCATTATTTACCTAGCTTTTTATGTACAAGGTTTAAATATCAATTAGTGGACTTTGTAGTTTCTTTAGTTTAGTTTTTTTAGTTTCTTCTAGCTAAGAACACGTTTTATTTTAATGTATGCTGGAAACAGGAAGGATAAACTAGCGTAGGTCAATCAGGAACTTCTCAGCATTTGCTCATAATTGGGAGAAAATTACGTAAAACTCCTCAGGAGAAATCGTTCTGTTGTCAACAGGGTTTCCGTTGCAATAGAATAGGGTTCGGCATTTTGTATCCTGGCTTGTCTCAATCTTTGTCGAGAGTAAAAAAAAAAAAAATTATTCATAGATATATAACTAACTAACTAACCATCACGCCGCTTCCCCGCAGGGGTAGGCAGAGAGAATTGAACACAAAACATCATTCGCTTCTTCCACATTCATGCATCTCCTCATATATACCCGACGATTATTACAACTCCTGACCCGGCCGCTTTCAAGTATTTGATATACTTGATATATTTGATATATTTGATGACGCCACACAACCGTGTCCTTGCAAACATTCTTTGCCTCTTCTACGTTCATGCATCTCCTCATACATACCCGCCGATTGTTTCGACTCCTAACCTGACCACTTTCAAGCATTTGGCATATTTGATCGTGCCAAGTTTTATTGATTCGGAATTAACTTTGTGGAAAGGCATCTTGATTATATTCTTTAAAATTAAACACTTAATAAGTCTATTTCATTACACACGACTAGTTTCGAAAACTAACAGATGTTTTCGTCTACATGTGAAAATGAAAACTTATGTTTTAAAAGCATGTTTAATTTTCATCTGTAGATGCAGAGCGTAAGTCCCTTTCCAAGCACAAGAGCTCAGTCTCTTTTTTGGAGAGGCACAGCGAATCGAAATATAAAAGTTTTCCATTTGTATAAATGTTTCAAATGTATTATGTTATAAATAAAAATGTAAATATATTAAATGATAAAAGAAAAATCTGTAGATGCAAACATTTGTTAGTTTTCGAAACTAGTCGTGTATAATGAAATAAAACTCAGTAAACGGTTATACAAGTGTTTAATTATAAAAAAAATGATTTAGATGTACAACTTTGTCGCTATTTCAATTCCTTCGTCTTACGATGAATATTATTAAAGCTTATTCCGAAATACCGATTGATTTTTAACCTACTCAGGAATTGATGACTCGGTGGCTAATCACTCCCACGGGCTCCGCCTCGACAAATAACTTCCCCATAATATTTGTCGGCTGGCACGAATCGCTAAGGGCTTAGCAAAAGTGGGGCAAGGGAGTACCCACCGCGCGAGAATAGGGCTTACAAGGAGGAATACTCCGCTACGGTTTCATCCTTCAGCTTTGGGACTTGGCTGTGTGGATTTCAAGTTCTAAGTCCGTTGAGTATGTAAATATACCGCCTCCACGATTTAGTGAGAGATGAAGAATCGCTGTTGTAAACTTGGAGAGATATATTTTAATAAAAAACCTTTTATTACAAGGATGAACGTTTTGCTTTAGCGTATTGCTATTTTTCACGTAGAAACAACCGAACTTAATGTTATTTTTCATACAACTAAATATGAGAACAACCAAACAAAATGTAACATTTTTGACATCTCAACATTGATGAATAAGAATATGTCTAGGTATTTATTTAACGCCCGTATGTCCACCTTCGTAGTGTAAGGTCATCACGCTCGGCTTCCGTACTGGAGGTCACGGGTTCCATTCCCAGGGGGGGGGGGGTCAAATAAATATACGTGATTTATTTATTCTAAATTTTATTCAATATTATCCTAGACTGGTAGGTACCTGAAGCGGAGGGGTTGATCACTTTTCCTTCATGTGTTAACGATCAAGATAACACTGCGTTTATATGATGCAGTGCCCTATGCACCATTGGGTGCGGATGAGGGTTTGAAGAAGAATTAGATTATGACCAAGGTTTATGACTTATTAAAGGCTGGTCAACAAATCACATTACACAGTGTAACATTCACCATTCTACCCATGATTGACAACCACAGTACTCGTATGTACTAATTTTTTTGTAACTACTACATTTATCATTAATCTTATGACTCTGCACATATGGATTCACTAGAGCCATCTATGGTTTGGTGGGGAAAGCTTTTATTTAGCAGAAACCAGTTTTATTTGGTTGTTGGCAAGATCCCTTCTTTACTTTGGTTCTATCTTATGAAGTGAGATCTCAACTATTTTTATTGGGAACCGAACACGAGACCTTCAGCACGGCAGCCAAATACACCTACCACTACTCTGCGAGGGCTGCGAAGGAAAGAGGCTAGGTCAAGATTAAATCGATAACTGTAAATATCTTGTGGTTTTGAAACGAAAAATGCCATCATTGTAAAAATATGGTATACTTATATGTACATATTCGGCAAGAAAGAAAATTTAGCACATTGTTTACGGCCTGCATATATTTGTGCGTTCAGAAATCTTATGTTGTGGCTGTGTGCACATTTTTGAGCATTTCGGTTACCTTTAACTTTATATACAAAAAACACGTTTTAAACGTACAATTTCTTTGCTACGTACCGGACAGATGTGACTTTAATACAAAAATATTATTGATTATTTTCTGTCATAATTCTTTTACGTAGAATTAGTGTGGTGTGGAAGTGGTTTCGATCCGTGACCAAAAAATGCCAGCCAAGCTTAAGAGAAAAGTCTACAAAACAATTGTCAGACCCGCAGTCTACAATGGTTCCGAATGCTTGACGATGTGTAACACCAACTCTAGGCAATCCGAATGCTTAGATGGTCAGCTGGAATGCCCCCTTAGAGACAAAATAAAGAGTTAACGCATTCGTGGAATTTTGGGTGTAACTGACATCAATAGCAAGGTAGGGGAAAAGCAATTGAAATGTTATGGACACGTAAAAAAACAGAACATATTGTCAGCCAAGCAATCACCATGGATCTTCCTCGAAAGACATCTAGGGAAAGACCAAACCATTCACGGATGCTGTAAAAAGATTACATAATTCGAAGGCATGACCTACGTAACGTTGTATGTCATAGAAGGACATACAAACTGAAGACGAGGAGAACTGACCCCAACAGTCTGTGAAGACGATAAGTTGGGATGGAGCCAGGAAGAGAAGATTCTTTCTTATGCAACTAATGTTTTAACACGGTATTACGCAGAAAGTACGAGTATCCCATTAATAATAAACACAAGAGGCTAGGTCACTATTAAATCGATAGCTATATACATTAAAAGCTTAAAGCACCGGCATTAGACCGAAATATTTCCTATTGAATGTCACAGAAAGAAATATAAATCATAATTTTAATAAACAATGTATTGTGCTTCCTATACGTATTACCTATTTATAAATTTATTATCAGTAATCTAACTATTTCACTATTAAGGTTCTGAATAGGTATTGTTATATAATCTACCCTGAATCTATTGTTCTATGTATTGTTGGTGGAGGGTACTTAAAATCTAGATTATAATATATTGAGGGGCTCTGGCTTTTCTATATTAAACACGTTATGCTACATATTATATACATACATCATCAGGTTTCCTGGTTCCAACTCTAAGATATAGTAGTGAAGCATGGACATGGTAAAAGAAGGATGAAAGTAGACTGAATGCAGTCGAAATGCTGTCATTCAGTGCTGCAAAACCATGTTTGATAAATTTTCGAATGGTCTTCTTCTTCTTCTTTTAAAAGACTAAGTCCTGTCATTCTTCGGTCCGCTCCTAGGAGGTGGAAGACCAGCTATCCTTCCATCGTTTAGGTGGTCTTCCAGGGGGTCTGATCCCGCTTATGCTGCTGTCCGCTGCTATCCTCACCACTCGATCCGAACTCGCTCTTCCCACATGATTTCTCCAGAAACGTCTTCTTTCTCTTCCCATCACACAACATATTCAACATCGCTGATTTTTATTATTTCTGAGTTTCTTACTCTGTCGTGAAGTGTTAGGCCTGCAATGGGTCGTAGGGTGATATAAGGAAATAATGCAAGGCTGAGATCATCATTATCGAAACAAATAAAAGATAGATGTGTCGAGATAATTTAGATAGGTAAAGAAAAAACAGGATAAATATAAGTGATTTTTTCACTCCAATATTTATTCAATATTACCCAACCTACCCTAGACTGAAATGGAGGACTGATTACCTTTCCTTCATGCGTCAACGATCAGGATAACACTACTTTTATATGACGCAGTGCCCTATGCACCATCGGGTGTGGATGAGGGTTTGAATGAATGAATTTATCAATATTATAGATGTCTAAACTTCAGATGAGGCCACTATCGTTTATAGTATCGTAGTGTCGTATATCGGCTAGTGCCATCATAATTTTCTGCGGGAAAATTGAATTTGTATATGGTACCTCTAAAAAAACACCCCATAGTCGACGCAGTCTTTAGCTTCCTTTGGTCGATATGACGCTAAGCCATTTAAATAAAATAACGCTTCAACTGTTTCGCATTACTGTGAGAAGTAAGTCAAGTACCTGTCCAAAGAAAGTGTTGGCCGTTAAGTTTACTCGCAGTATGATTTAACCCCGGCGGGCCGGGGTCACGCCTAGCCGCTAGATTTATGGACCACTATTTCTTCACCTCCTCCCGGTCCTGCTACCCTAACACATACACCAGCACTCCAGAACTGGAATTCCAAAACCGCGCCAGAATTCTAATGACCATAAACTCCGAGCCAAATTGAAAAAAATGCGAGCAATATTTATGGACTGTGTTCTCCAGAATGTGAACAATAAATATACAAATGCGCAATATTTTGAGTGTATTCAAATCTTCGTTCACAAATCAGGGTTTATCTTTTAAGGAGTTATTTTTTATTATTAAAGGAATAACTCGCAAAGCCTCTACTTTTACAAAGTCTGCAGGTAGGAAGTAAGGATAGGGTAGGTGAACGTGGAAAATACATCACAAGCACTCAGACCAATTGAAAATAAATCTATTTATCTATAAATTTATTTTGCACAAGGCGGGATTCAAACCCGCGACGCTAGTTTCGCAGTCGAGCGTCTACCCAACTACGCCACCCTATTTAAATTGAGAATATAATTTATATTGAAATTGGACTAGAACCGAGGAATAATTACTATAATAAATTCACATTTTTTCTTCGCATATTTTGAGCAAAGTATCAATAATTTCCCAATAATATTGGGCCATCGATGTATGTGAATTATTAAAATGTTTAAAAACACATAGCCGATATCTAAACTTAAGGAATATTTTGTTTAATTACGAAAGGTGCGTGAAGATGGTTTAAACATGTGGAACGAATAAGTGAAGAAATAACAGTTTATGAGGCAAATGTAGTTTGAAATAAGAGATAGGAGCATAGGATGATCGTGGAAAACTTGAGATGATCCATTACGTCAAATATTTGAAAGTGGTTAGGTCAGAAGTCAAAATAATCAGCGGGTATATATGAGGAGATGCATGAATATTTTTTTTCTCTCTATATTTTAAATTCTTTTGCATAAAGTATACAACATAATATAATACAAAAGTTAATTAACTTTAACCTAACTATGAGTATTTCAATGTTTAAGAATTAAGTACATAACCCTGATATGACAAGGTTCTTGTCGAAACCGGTTGGATAAAGTGTACCAATAAAAAGTGGTTAAAATGAAGTTGTTTTATTTTATAAAATTAGTTCTTGTTCTTTAGTGTAGGTACCTCTGAAATTTCTGAATTGGTTGTACCTTGAACAGAAAATTAGATAATTTAATGTTTTTAACGAGTATTGGAGTTATTATAATTATTAAAAAGGAAAAATGAAATACCCCTCTATTCAGTACATAAAATCCCTAATTCAATGTTACAAAATGATAACCTAATTTGAGCTTCTGTTAACAGAAAATTTTGAAGATTTATTGGCAGTAAAAGATGCTCCATTCACATATAAATCTCACACGTTTATCTTCAGTTTAACAGTTTTGATTTTCAATTTCATAACACTCGGCGTACATCGATTACCGCTCGCGCCTAATGGCGGAATGGAAACATAAAAATGATGAATGACATACAAAATACTTTACGAAATACAAGAAGTTTACGAGGGTGAGACCCCAATACTTAAGGGATGGGATGGAAATACAGATTTACGTCGTGTTTATTGAGTAAATACTTTTCTCTCTTCTTCAAAACCAATTCATTTATTTGGAAATGTAACGCGATAAAATCTTTTCCCTACTCAGCTTATATTTATTTTTTTACTTTTACATTTCATAAAATCAATGTTTTTGACTGGTATTTCTTGGCGGAACTGCATTTTATATCATAAAATAACAAATATGTTATATATAGTTTTTTCCACATACATGTTATTTGACCAGCCACCGGGTTTCGTCGTTACCGACAGTATCCGTCTGATGACGGTTGTGTACTGGCATTTCTTGGTGAAATTGCATTTTATATACGTATAAAAAAAACAACTATGTTTATAGATTTTTTACATGTACTTTATTTGACAAGTAACCGGGTTTCGTCGTTACCGACATCACCAGTCTGATGTCGGTAACGACGAAACCCGGTTACTGGTCAAGTAAAATTTATATGTTAAAAAGTCTATAAATACTTGTTATTATATTTCTTACAATCTGTCAGAAAAAGCTAAACTGGTAGTACACAAAGAGTCCTGGGTCCAACCCTAATTTATGTGATACATGGATTTGCCAAAAGAAGGACGAATTATAAGGATGTGATCTCGGATGAATGTGCGGCAGAAAGATGTACGATAATTAAATAATTTTATTGTCAAACGGTGATATAAGAAAATAATGCAAAGCTGGTGAAGTATTACCGATAAAATAAAAGTATGGTGAGGTAGATGGTTTAGGCATGTTGAAAATAGAGCAGAGGAAGATCGAGGAAAACTTGACATGATCCGGTATTCCAAATACTTGAAAGTGGTCAGGCCAGGAGTCGGAATGATCGGCGGGTGTGCATGAGGAGATGCATGAATGTGGAAGATGTGAAGATTCTTTGCACAGATACAACGGTGCGTTCTATGCTCTCTACCTACCCTTGTGGGAAAGCTACGTGATGATTAATTAGTTAGTTAGGGCATGTATGGATGTAAAGGAAGCTTGAATTATAAGTTAAGACAGACGATTGTAGCGTTCTATCCTCTTTGCCTACCCCTGCTGAGAGTATTTGCTGAAGTACCAATAAATAAATAACTCTTAAGTGTACACACCCAAATTTTAAAACAACGATTTGGAAACATTAAAAAATTGTGAAAAATAATATTGTATTTTTTATTGTCAATTTATTTTTGAACCGTGTCATTTAAATTACGTCCATAAACTCTCAGCAGCCTCCCCGAGGCTCATTATTGGTAATTAGGATTAGGGCTCCTTAGAAGGACCCCCCCTCGAGTAATAAAATTTTATTTCCTCTGAAAAACAATAACTTTTAATAAATAATAAATCTCCCTTGTGCCAGGGGAAAATACATTTTTGAGGGATGAATTAAGTCCTTAAAAAGAAGAGGTAGACCTTTAAAATGTAATCCGATATGAACTTTTCATAAATCATATTATTTTTTGACATCTCATCAAAGATGAAGAAGAATATGGAAGTCTGGGTATTTATAGAAGTCCGGAAATCCCCAGACTTCTTCTTACGAAGATGAAGAAACATTCTTCTTCATCTTTGATGAGATGTCAAAAAATAATATGAAAATAACTCCTGTAATTGGAGATAATCCAGATTTTGTGAACAAGCATTTGGACACACTCAAAATGTTGTTTTTATCAATTACAAAGATTATATAAAAAAAAGGACAATCAAATTATATGACGACTTAATAATAATATATTTTGCATATTAAAAGCATCGTTAACTTTGTGGTATGGCAATATAACACTCTCCTTATCATCCATCGTTCACATTGTGTAATACCACTTTAATAAATACTAATTCGTGACTACCGGTTTCGAAATAATCATTCCATCATCAGGTCATTAATATGAAATTATTACGGTGTGAAATTTGTGCGAAAATAAAATTTTGAAAGAGAGACAGAAGACAAATGATTCGCAATGCAGTAAACAAACAATTTTTCGTGTAGAGTGGAAAAGATTATATCCGTCAAGTGGCTGCCGCCAATGTTCATACAAATTTGTGCCCGTTTTATCAATTTTACCTATCTAGTTCATAGATACGATTGACGTACGACGCCATTTGCACAAATTAAACATCTTCCGATACGATGATTAAATTTGTGCCACCCTGTAGTTTTTAGACATCTCAACATAGATGAAGAATATCGAAGTCCGGGCATTAACTGGGTTCACGGGGTGAAAATAAATATTAGTGATTTTGCACTGTAATATGTATTTAATATTACCCTGGACTAGTTTCTGAAGCGCAAGAGTGACCACCTTGCCTTCATGTAAGTAATGATTAAGAAAACACTGTGTCAATTCGGTGCAGTGCCCTATGCACCCTATGGGTGCGGATAAGGGTTATAAGTATAAGTAAGTATTGTTTTTCTCTTTAGCCAAGCCTTTATTTTACCGGATGTGGGATACACGGGATAAAGGACAATTAATTTTATATGTCTTTCATTCGCGACAGGCAGCAGTTCGAGCTAAGCTTCTGCCAATAAGGAGATTTGAACACAACGCCAAGACAGCATCCGGCGTTGCGTGACTTGATAACAGTACCTCCTGGTCGCCATGGCGACGGTATATGACGTCACTGCCGGCAGATGTAGGCAAGGCCGGATTAATGTACTCGACGCGAATTTAATTTGCTCTCGTAAGTGATTACATCCAGATGTCCTATTCCGATCTCACGGTAAGGGAAGGTGGATTGCGTAAACGAAGGGAGCAAATTAAAATAATAGATGGCGTCTCTTCCTCGAAGCATATCGTGGGTAAAATTACAAGCGAGCTTTCGGGGAGTATTTTTGCCTAGAATTTTCACTCATGAATTATATGAAATTACAGTAATTCAAACCCTTATCCGCACCCCAATGGTGCATAGGGCACTGCATCATACAAACGCAGTGTTATCTTGATCGTTAACACACGAATGAAAGGTGATCAGCCCTCCGCTTCAGGTACCAGTCCAGGGTAATATGGAATAAATATTATTATAATATTTATTCCAACATATTATAATGGAATAAATATTATAATTCAGATAAAACAATAATTAATAATAAACAGTTGCAAAATACGTCACCATTATTATCAATGTTTCCTTTTACAAAAAATGTTGTTCCTTAACCCCCCTACCTATCTTTATTAACCTATATATACACCTAAATATATATTTATTCGTTATTTTTAATTTGTACCAGAAGATGAAAACAATTGTCGTTTTCGAAACTAGTCGTAAATAAAATAAAACTCGATAAAGTGGATTTCTCAAGTGTTTTCATATAATAAAATAATCATGTCATTCCACAATGTTAATGCCGAATCAATAAATAATATTTTGACTTTCATTTAAAAACGTATTGACGTTTCATTTTGGGCCATCGCTATATAAACGGTTTAGGATATATTTTTTCAAGTCGCGAGTGTTTTTGCCTAGAATTTTCACCCATGAATTACATGAAATTATAGTAACTTTAAACATAAAGAGTAAATCCACTCACGAGTGGGCAAAGGCTATGAAACTCAAAAAGTTGGAGCCTGAGTAGGGTCATGATAAGCGGTGTTGCACAAGTCGTAGCTAGATTTCAGAGTCACTTGGACTCTGAAATCTAGCTACGACTTATGTAATAAAAAAAAAACTAGGTAATAAAAAAAGCGAGCTTTCTCAGAATGGTTTGTAATATTTAAAGGATTTTTTAAAACATAAATTTGAATGAACCTTACCTTATAAAATCAGTTCCATTCTTTCAAACTTAAGACCTTTCAGCTAAAACAAATAAGAAAATTAAAAGTAAAAAACTAGAAAACTAAAACAAAAACTGCTATTTAGACTAGTTTGTTGTGGTAATAATAAAAATAATAGTGCCATTTTCGTAAAATTACTACCTCAAGGGACCTTGATACAAGCATTTCATACTTATGTAAACGAAATTTAAAGTTAAATTTAAATTTTTTGCTGACATTTCTTGGTGGAACTGCATTTTATATAATAATATAACAAGTATATATTTTTTTCCTCATACATTTTATTTGACCACTTATTTGTTTTTGACCAACTGGCCAAATTAAATATTTGTGGAAAAAACTTTATAGTTGTTATTTTTTTTTACAAAAATTTATGCTTTTACGTATTTCAAAAAAATAATATTTATTTTACTTTTATACAAATGTCAAAACGTAATAATTTTATTTGAATGACCTGACGGTGGAATGATTTTTCGAAACCGGTAGTCTCGAAGTGTTTATAAAAGTGGTATTACATAAAGTAAACAATGTGTTTTAAGACTAGTTTCCCTGCTTATATGTCATTAATGATAAATATAACATTGCGTCATTAAAATGCAGTGCCCTATACACAACTGTGCGTGAAAAAGGTTAAGAAGGATGAAGAAGTATAGTAAAACAAGTTTATGAGGCGAATGTTGTTGGTGATTTTTCCTGAAGAGGAAGACCGAGGAAAATTTGGCATGATCAAGTATTTCGATTACTTGAAACAAGTCAGGTCAGGAGTCGGAATTATTCGGCGGGTATGTATGAGGAGATGGAAAGAGGCGAATATTGTTTGCAAAGATAGAGTGGTGTGGCGTTCTATTCTCTCTGTCTATCCCTGCAAAGAAGCGGCTCGATGGTTAGTTAGTTAGTTAAGTTAGTAAATAATCCATTAAAATTTTTAATCACAAAAGTAATTTGTTTAAAATTATTGACTTGGCATTTACTTGTAGAACTCCATTTTTTACTTAATTTTTTTTAATCAAACGCTGATTCGAGTCTACTAAAATGTTCATTTTATACAAAATGAAACTTATAAAAAAAATGTGACAATTGTTTCGTCTTGTGATAGCATTTTTAAACGATGGTCATTAGTTTTAAAGTGTTGACAAATGCGAAACAATTGTTACAAAATTTTTGTGATTATGTTTTAATAATAAAAAAAATATTTGACAATCAAATCAGTGTTTGATTTCAATATTTTAAGTACAATTAGTTTAAAAGTTGATTATTTCCGTTTTTGTGTTATCTGGGTATATTGAACATTTGATTATGTTAAGTTGGTGATACCTGACGATTTAACTAAAACAGGAAGTGATGATAATCCAGCTAAGCGCAGTAGCGAATGTTACGTTCAGCCAAAACTTTATATCATAAGGATGCAATCATCGGTAAAGTCGGTCGATTTGCCTTAGCTAACCGAATGTGCATACACAACATTTTGGTTACAAACCCTTATACACAAATATGGGTCACTCAATATAGGAGTTACTGTTACATTTCTACTATAAGTTTTACTTGGTAAATACCGCTATTACTTGAAATCTATTGTGACGCTGATAATTTTCAAATAAATACAATTAAAAAAAAAAATTATCAGTGGGAAAATAGACAATAGAGGGACCCTTTAGTCATTGTCTTATTGTCAAGGCCACAACTTTAAAATTTAGACTTAGATTCACATACGGTATTTAAAATGATGCGGAATGTATCGAAATACGTGTCACAATAGATTTAAGAAAAATTAGTATTTACCAAGTAAAGCTCAAATTAAAAATGGATAGATATTACCACAAAGTGACTGCCGAATCAATTAATGAAAAGTCTTTCATCAAGTTGAGGCACCTATAATATAAAAAAATCTTTATATCTTGATTTGATGCATTCCGCATCTTTTTCAAACATCATTTTTATGCGAAGTGCATCGCAATACTTGTCACAATAGATATTAAGAAATAGTGGTAGTTATCGATTGAAATTTAAATTGAAAATGGACAGATTTTCCACAAAATGACTGCCGAATCAATTTATGAAAAATCTTATATCAAGTTTCGATATAAAATTTTGACTTAATTATTTATTAAAAAACAGATCCAAGTAGTTTCTTCTTTTTAACTTATAACTCATAATATATGCAGTATATACTTATTTGTATACTTTTTAATTATAATATTTTTTTTTGTTTTCTGTTACAATAAAATATTTGTAGCTGATATTAGCACTTTTGATATATTTATGTATATATCTAATATATATAAAAAAGGTGAGGCACCTACATATACCATAATCTTAAAAAAATCGTGTTATACATAACTCCTATAAGGAAAAATAACAGAATTTTTTAACAAAAAATTAAGCATATTTAAAATATTACGTTTATTAAGGAAATTTAATAATTTAAGGGAGTGAATTAATTATATCAAGTGTTTTTTTAAATTACCTAACAAATATTTTCACGGGGCATTTTAATTAGCCTTAATGGGCAATAAAATTCTACAATACGTGTCTCTATGTCCCGAAGCGTATTCAAAATGGTTTCTTTTATTTATATTTCATATAATAAACCGTAGTTAATAAGAAGGAAAGTTAATTTCCGTTCTAGCTTGACACATTAAGGCAACGGATGCCGCCTGCTGGAAAATGAAAAGAAAATGTACACTTTAACGAATTCGGTTGGCGATTAGAAAAGAAAAGGAAAATAAAGATATGCTGTAAAGGGGAAGTGGGGGAAGTGGGGGAAGTATAAGCGGCAAGATTATTAGATTACTTTAAAAATGTCATATATTTTCAAAGAGAATACTTTATGTCAACTAATGAAGAAAATAAACGCGTTTGTATGTACGATATAATTTTCATTTTATGACATTCTCAATTTATAGTCAATGTATCTAAAATACAGTATGTATATTAACATCTCAACATAGATGAAGAAGAATATAAATGTTTTGGTATTTACAGGGTTTACGACCTGTCATAGGTTTATATTGGATTGAGAAAGCTTTTTATTTAACAGGGTCTCTTTTTTGGATGTATGCTGGACCCAATCCCCGGATTATTTTTACATACTGGGAAACGCCTGTAATATGATTCTTATGAATTGATTGTGCTGCTTATAATGAGACCAGTTTTTTATTGTCAACATTTTGAGGCTGTGCAAACAGTTGTTCAAAAATCTGGGTTTTCTCCATTAAGGAGTTATTTTAATTTTTTTTTGATATCTCAGCATAGGTGAAGAAGTATATGAAAATCTGAACTGCTATAATAATAAATATTACGTTAATACATCCAAAATAAATTATTTAAAATGATTTAGACGAAACGTCCAAAGATCCTCGGTTAGCTGAAGTACAACATTCGTGCTGCTATTGCCGACATAGGCAGAGATATGCTGGAAAAACTGGACAGAAATGTTCAGATTCGACTATCTCAGCGTATTAACAAGGCTGCCTTCGAGGTGCCATTTTTAAAATCCAATGAAATAAAACTTTAAATGTGCCCCTGTATGCAGAAAAAGGAAGTAAATCCTCATTGACCATGCTTTTTGTGTTATGATTTAAAAAAAAAGGAAGTGACAACGCCTAACCCTGTAGATAAAATGAGGATGTCTACAATTTCCTAGCAGGATGTTTCCTGCACACTGCAATGTGGACATTACAAGGTAATGACATTTGTGGCAATCATCTCTTGTTACAATCGTCCCTTGTTACTTTCGTCCCTGGGCTGCCCTACCCAGATATGCATTACGTTAGGATACAAGATTGAGTCCATATGCTTCGATACATATGTACATGTTACGTAGATCAGAGCGCTTGTAACATTATATTCCAGGGGGAACGTTCAATGGATTATTGGAGCCATTATGTTACCTACTGAATACTGAACTATCTTAATCCAAGAAATCTTAGCAACATATCTAAATAGATTGTTGGACGTTATGTACGCATGAAGAGATCCAGTCATATGTACATGTAAATACATATTTGCATCATTATTATTTGTTTTTCTTAACTCGATGTTTACTTCCAAAAATACAAGTTTAGGATACTTCTCCAAGTATTTGACCAGTTGTTATGAATCAAACATATTCAATAATGATGAGATAAATGTTTTTTTAAAGCTCTTTTTCCTAAAAACATATGTGGGTTAATTCGGATAGAATCTCACGTATGTTCAATCGGAATCTTCTTCTACATGGCTCCATCACAACTTATCGTCTTTGAAGAATGTTAGAGTCAGCTCTCCTCGTCCTCAGGTTATAGATTCTTCTATCACAGACGTCTCAAGCCGCATATTTTGTTTTGTACATAAATTTTAAAAAAATATATCCACAACTTTCGATCCTGTTCAATATTAGATACAAATGTATTGTTTTACTCACTGAAAATGTCAAACATATCCAGTAAGAGTAAAAGAGTCTAATAAAAGTATAAAGATGAACGCGAAAACGAGTAACATAACTGGGTTGTTTTTTTTCTTCGTTGTATTAAGAACAATCGTCATTGGTCATCGCCTGACCAATGACAGCGGATACAGCTTGACCAATAACAGCGGATTATCTGGGTCACTCTGGTTGCTTGTCTGACGATAAAAACTTTAAAGTAAATCAAACCAAAGCTTCATGGAAAAACAAACGCCTAGATGCACTACACTGTTTGGCAGCGAATGTGATTCAGCTCTGGGTGATCCAGAGACTGACAATGTGCCAGGGCCAGCTTGCGGGATTCCAGGAGCAGGTAAAGTGAAGGAGAAGACACAAGTTCATCCAACACAAGGGTCCAAAATTGGCATGGCCTAGGTGACGTTACTCATGACAGAGACGCCTACGATTTGAGGACGAGGAGAGCTGATCCTAACAGCCTATAAAGACAATAACTTTTATAGACTAACCTCATTTTTCACTAATTGATTCGGCAGTCATTTTGTGGTAAAATCCATTTTCAATTTAAGTTTTACTAAGCATATACCACTTTTTCTTAAAACCTAGTGACACAAAATAAATAAATAAATAAAAATTTGAAACAGCACCTACCCTCTCTTCAACCTCCAACGTCCCATGGACCCAACTCTAAAATGTATGATTATTTTTTATTTATTGTTTGGGCATTTACTTTGTAGTAAGACATGTTAAAATGATTAAAAAAACACTTGAGTTTATTAATGTCTACTAGTTTCAGAAGCTAAACTTCCATCGTCAGGTCTGAATAATAATTAATGTTAACAGTTATTATTCAGATCTGACGATGAAAGTTTAGCTTCCAAAACTAGTTGTCATTATTTAACTCAAATGGTATAAAAACAAGTGTTTTCTAAATCATTTGAGAATTATCTTCACATACGGCGATTGAAAATTATGCGTAATGCATCGAAACACGTGTCACAGTAGATTTGAAGAAAAAAATGGTATTTACTAAGAAAAACTTAATTAAAAAACAACCCTACTGTTTTGATGTGATGATTGCATTATAAGTTTACATTATACGTACGCGTTTATAAACCGGTGTTTAAGTTTATTATTCATGAGACCAAATAGATTTGCTTTTGACGGTTGCTAAAACGGTGCATGAAATTGGTTGGCGCAAATTCGCGAATAGGTACATCACAGAAATTAGTCGAAAGAGTAATTATACTGCGAACATAATCCAATTATATTCCCTATTCCAAGATAATAGCTAATTCAAGCGGAGGATCCTACATTTTAGATTAATTCACCTACCTGTTATATCTTATTAGGTTCAGCTATACCATTATTTAAAAAAAAATAAACAGAAGGATTGTACTTTATATATATATATATATATATATATATATATATATATATATATGTATATATATATACATTTATATATATATATATATATATATATATATATATATATATATATATATATATATATATATATATATATATACATATATATATATATATTTATATATATATATATATATATATATATATATATATATGTATATATATATATATATATATATATATATATATATATATATATATATATATATATATATATATATACATATATTTATATATATATATATATACATATATATATATATATATATATATATATATATATATATATATATATATATATATATAATATATACATATATATAATATATATATATATATATATATATATATATATATATATATATATATATATATATATATATATATATATATATATATATATATATATATATATATATATATATATATACATATATATATATATATATTTATATATATATATATATATATATATATATATATATATATATATATATATATATATATATATATATATATATATATATATATATATATGTATGATAGATGTTCGAATAGTGAAATAAGGAAGGAATGCAAAGCTGAGATAAGCATTATCGATATTAATTAAGAAATGTGTGTTGAGATGGATTGGACATGTAGAACGAATGAGTGAGGAAAGAACGGTAAAACAAATTTATGAGGAAGCAGAGGAAGACCGATAAAAACTTGGCACTATCAGGTATGCCAAATACTTGAACGCGGTCAGGTAAGAAGTCGAAACAATTGGCGGGTATGTATGAGGAGATGCATGAACGTGGAAGAGGCGAGGAATGTTTCCAGAGACAGAGTGGTGTGGCGTTCTATTCTCTCTGCCTACCCATGCGGGGAAGCGGCGTGATGGATAGTTAGTAAGTGAGTTAGTTCAACAGAACTGCAAATATTCGGGATCAAAATATATCAATAACCTTCCTACAGATATAAAAAGTAGAAGATAATACAATCAATAAAATACGAAGAAAAGACTATTTTATAATTCATTAGTTAGAGTGTTAGTCCATATCCAAGCATAAGAGCTTAGTCTCTTTTTTGGAGAGGAACAGCGTAACGAGTGTAAGATATGTTGTAAGTGTTAAAAGTAGAAATGCCTTCATCTTTTCCAAACCCTTATCCGCACCCCAATGGTGCTAAGAAAGAAATAATATAAGAAACGTCTAGTAAATGAATTGAATTGTAGTATTTTTAAATTGTAAATGTTTTAAAGTACTCAAGTATCTCAGATATTTAACAGGAAAAATAGTTCATTTTATTCATTCAAGGGCCTCATAAAATAAAGTTAAAATTAAGTACTTTCATACATATATCGCTCACTCCTTTCAAGAACGTCATAAATCAAAAAACTTGATTTTTCAGGAGAACGGTTTTAATGTTTAAAAATATAACACAATAAATTAAAAATAAATATCAAGCCACTTACTGAACTTTTAACTGTGCAACAGATCTTTTTAGGTAAAACCTGAAGGTTTTTTCTCCATTTGAAAAATATTTAGTATATTTAAAAAAATGATTAAACAATACCTTTTCTTCAAAATGCAAAAACAAAACTTTCTGCCTTGTAACTGGTAAATATTAAGTTAAAAATATGCCTCTTTTGCTGGGATATAGTACATTTTCTGGGCATTCCGAAAACATGCACAACTAAAAATTGACAATTTTCGATTTATGACGTTCTTGAAAAGAGTGAGCGATATCTCAGATTTTTTTGCTATTGAATAAATCATGGCGCTAAACGATATTAAAAAGCAGTACATTTTTTCTTGCCTTATTTAGTTTTAAAAGTTTTGCATATCAAGTGCTGCACATTATTTCTTAAAAGAATCAGCGGCAATATGCTTGTACATACAAGCGAATAAAGTATTCCCTGCCTGAAAAAAAACTTCAAAATGAACCCTGCGACTGAAGTAAGACAAAGTTTCAACAAAAGTTACAAAGGAAAACGAACGGAAAAAATCTTTGATGAAAATTGTGCAAGAAATAATATCCGCCATAAGATTTCCTAATTGTTTCGTGATAAGAATCACTCCCTGAACAAGAGTTCCCCTTAATATTACGAATTCTCAAAAGGGGACTGTGAATACTGGGAGGCTAGTACAACCGGTGGATTCACACTGAGATTTTATTATGAAATTCCATTAAGGCGGATTTACATGTAGTCAGTTACTGACGTCAGTACTGGTATTGAGAGCTGATATAAACTGTTCACAAGTAGTTATCAATCGACGTTTTTATTTCGCCCACACTCTACTAAAGTCAGAGATGAAAAATGAATTCTCGAAAACAACGAGTTTTATACTAACTGTGAAATAATTGCAAAATATATTGCAATATTATTTTTAACCACTTATTTGGATGGTATATTTATCATTCAAGTATTTATCATTATCTTAGCATAGTGGTCAGCGCGTTTGGCTACTGTGCTGGAGGTCCCGAGCTCGATTTCCAGAGGGATTTAAATGAATATAAGTGATTTTTTATGCTGTACTGATTGATACCTGAAGTGTAGGGTTGATTTATGTATTCAACGATCAAGATGACACTGTATATATACGATGCAGTGCCTGATGCACTATTGGGTGCGGATAAAGGTTAGAAAAATATATTTTTTAAACTTTTCTTCTCATCATTTTCTCCCTTTGGCAGACGTGCTAATTTAAGACTTTACGAGATATTTATTTATTTATTTATTTCAAAACAATTACATATATAAGCCATATATACATATAATATTTTTGATGAGTAATTTCAATTTCTCGTTTTGGGACATGAGATAAGGTTAACAAGACTGGAACACAGATAATAGAGTAACATTTTTTTTAAATAACTAAAACTAACACTAATACATGGAAAAATATATAAACAATAAACAGGTATAATAAATAGGTACAAGAAGCATATTTAAAAGAAATAAATGAGAAAATATAATAAACATAATGTAAAAACAAAATAAGAAAGTATGACTAATCACTACATATATATCTTTCCATAAAGTACCTTCTCATAACATATTAAAAATACATATTTGGATTAAATGAGAACAAACATCAATTCCCTTCATTTTCATGTACACAATTTTAAATTGTATATGGTAAAACACAACACCCAATATAAAACACAAACGATTTTTATACAAACAAAAATATATTTTAATAATATCATAAGAATTTATGTTGACCAAGATGGTAACATAAAAGTACCCAGATTAAGGCAAAAGGATTTCTTAAAAATAAAACTAATAAGTGCAAAGCATGTTTTCTCTTGCACTGAATAGTAGTAGCTGGTAGCGCTTTTAATCCTTGATTTAAATCAAGGCGAGCGGGGGTGTCTTGGGGTGGGTTTGGTGCAAGATTGTAACTAAATTAAAAAGTTATCTATTGCAGTCTTCGAGCAGATATAAAAGGGCGCCAGGGGTGCAAAGTGCGGTGTTAAATAAAAGTTGGGATCATTTGTCTAAATCGAATCAAAGTTTAAGCATTACCTGAGATTGGTGGGATTTTGGAAAGAGTATTTTGAATTGTCAATTTATTCTTTTATATTTTTGACGCAACGGAACAAAAGTAATATTAAAATTAAAAGTAATATCTGAACGTTGTATTCTTCATCTTGGATGAGATGTCAAAAAATGATTTGAAGATAACTCCTGTAATTGGAGATAATCCAGATTTTGTGAGCAAGTATTTGGACACACTCAAAATGTTGTAAATAAATTATCATGTCAAATTATAAGCTTAAATAATAATAATGAAAATGGTATTTTCTGGCGTTTCTCATGTGTGTGATTATAATCCAGGATTCGGACCTCACATGCTAATATATATAAGAGTTTCTGCTTAATAAAAAGCTTCTTTTCATCTTACCAATAATGTCTCTAGTGAAGTTCTAGTGATTCAAGAACAAGGTTTCTAAATTGGTTCATATATATAGAATTTCCAAGTTTGAGTAGTATGGTTGTCAATAATGGGTAGAATTGGTGAATGTTACACGTGTGTAAAGTGATCACTTAAACTGGCCTGTGACGGTCGTCAGCCCCGTAAATGCCCAGACTTCCATATTCTTCTTCATCTTTGATGATATGAGATGTCAAAAAATGATGGGAACAAAAGTAGTTAAAAATATGAAGAATTTACTCTTCTTCTTTTTCTGATTGGAGTAGGCCTTTTGGCCTATTTTAAAGAGGGATTAGCCACATGCGATGTTGATTCCCAGCTTTCAATCTATCTCTTCGGTGGTCTGCCCGGGAGTAGTCTACCTTGGATTCAGCCGTGCATAGCAATCTGGGAGAGTCTGGATTGTTTCATTCTCCTCACATACGCATGACATTGTCTTCTTTGTTGTCTTCCCCACCTTACGACGTTTTGGATTTTGCTTATTTCTCTAATCCTGGGGTTCCTTATTATACTTTGTAGAATCTTGCCAGATATGCTCCTTGGGGTCTTCATTTCTGACAATCTTAGCGTCTTTCGTTACTACGGTGTCCGCTCTGCATGCGATCCCATATGTCTGATAGATCGCACACAAGTTTTATATATTTTTATGAATTTACGAACCTCTTAATTCATTCATTTTCCTTACCATCCTCTTTGTAATATGTCTGACAATTGACTTAGTTTACTGACCAACATAACGAATCAGATACTTTATATTATGGATCATACAAATAATAGTCATATCGATTTTATTGAATGGATTGATTTGGATCACTTTGTGGTAATACATTTTTCTTTAAATCTAATCTGACATGTGTGTTCGATGCATTTTATATAATTTTCAAACATCATATGTGAAGTCTTAATTTTGAGTTGTGTCCTTAGGACATTGAAGGAAAAGAGGGGTTAATGAGCTGTTTCTCATTTTTGTTTATTTTTTTATCCTACATCCTTCAACATCCCGAAGGCACAACTCAAAACTTTAAACTAAGCTTTCCATATGGTTTTTAACTTAAGATTTGCTTGGTAAATACAAGTAATTTTAGAAGGTTTTAACTTAACATTTGCTTGGTGAATACAAGTAATTATTATTTACTTGGAAAATACTAAGTAAAACATAAATTAAAATGGATAAATATTACCACAAAGTGACGGCCAAATTAATCAATGAAATTCGCCACTATTCTAAAGGATTGTATTACTTTTGGTTCTACCGTGAATCAAATGTTTAAAAAAATCCAAAACGTTTTGTTGAGTATTCTATTGAACTAACGTATTAGAGCATAAAAAAACTCGAAAATAACTGGTAACGTTAGACCTCTTTACAACTCGAGAATGAACGTTTCATTTTAAAAATGCATTGAACACGTTTAAAATGTAGCATTTTCTGGTCGTTATATTCATTCGTTGAAAGAGGGTTGAAAGTTAAGGATGTGAGAGCTTAAAAAAGCTACCGCTTCTCTAGCACAGTTGCAGACAGGCGCGAAGCGTATGAAAAGTTATGCGATGGGCCATTCCCGCACTATGCAGTCGCTTATAGGGGTCTGTAACGGTTCTGCAATATGAAGGAGGGTAACTGCGTTGAATATGAAAATGTTAAATATATTCCAATACCTCGCCGGAGGAAATTAATGCTAATTTATACAAATAGGAAGTAGTGTGCATATGAAAAAAGTATTTCTTACAGAAGCGTAACAGTATGATAAATGTTTTGTTCATACCTAGTAGTTTAAGTAAATTGTGGAGCTGAAAATTAAGATTTTCAAAATATTATTTGGGATCCCCAGAATAAATGAATTTGAATATTTATCAGGTTTTTAAAAATTGAGTTGAATTGCGTATTTTTCATTTTTTGTTGATTATAAACAGACAATTATAAATTAAACTTGTAAATCTTCTTCTTTTAAAACTTAAAACTTTCAATTGTGCATCGCGCACTGAAACGTAACGACGCAAGGTTATCTTAATCGCTATTAACATGAAGGCAAGGTTCAGTTAAATCACTAGTCCAGAATAATATGAAATAAAAAAAATGAGTGAAAAATCATTGATATTTATTTTGAACCCCCTTGGGAATCCTATCTGAATTCTCCAGCAGAGTAGCTACATAAATGCATTAACCATTACACTACGGAGGCAGACAAATTAATTAATTATTTACAACTTTTTGGATCGTCATATTTTCTTTATGATTGATAGTTTAGGATAACAGTTGAAAATTATATAAATATTTGGCAAATTATATAAGTAAGTAATATAACCTTTAACAAAATAAATATAAAATGTACTCACAAACAACAGGTGAAGAAAGTTTTGTTACGCATTATGCACAATTATGTAAGAATAATAGATTTTGTTCCAGCTTGACTAAGCATTGGGTGCCAATACTTGGTCCACCATATTTTTTTAAGCAATTGTAAAGTTTTATTTAATAAAATAACAAACAACAAAGAATAAAAATATTGTATAAAATAACGAAAATTCTGGGATGTGAGGAGATCATCTTTTTAGTAATCGCAAGACTGCGCTCTAGTGGTGCCAGATGTCCAGCTCGCATCTGTGCTCCACAAAAAGTTTCATGATGAGGTTAAAGCTCTTCATCAGCTCCTCTCGAAAGCCTACCCATTTTAGTTTTATTAGCCCATCCCAATATTTTATTAATCCAATCTAAGATTTTCAATAAACTGATAAGATTTCTCATACGTTAACAACATTTTGAGTGTGTCCAAATACTTGTTCACAAATCAGGATTATCTCCAATTATAGTAGTTACTTATCATTTATATTTTTTGACATCGTAACATAGATAAGAGTTACTGCACAATAAAAAAAGCTTCTTTGTCTCACCAATAGATGTCGCCAGTAAAATATCAATTGATTCTTGCACAATGTTTCAAAATTGAATCATACGTTTGTATAGAACTTCCAAGAAATTTAATAGTGTGATTGTCAATCATGGGTAGAATTGGTGGATGTTACACGTGTGTAAAGTGATCACTTAAACCGGCTTATGACGGTCGTAAGCCACGTAAAGCCGTATTCTCTATGTTGAGATGTCAACAAACAAATTTCTCAAACGTTGTCAAATTTCTGTGTATACGGTAATGTCTATTTCTAAGACTATTAACATAACTTACAACCCATTTGATACAGCTAAATTTATCTGTGTCATCTGGCGTATCACTTGTCATCGGACATCATTATTCATATGAAGCTGGGAAGTAGGTACGTATTCATTTATCAAGTGCGGAGATTTAGTTCCTCCTCGTCGACGGGGAGACGTTAATCAAATGTTATCGCGTTATCGGTATTCGGCGGTACTTGGGAAACCGTTAATGCCGATTCGGTACAAGCAATAATAATTCTTAGAGATTAATGCGATTTGAACACAAGCGGAATACGCTGCAAGAACGAATAGATGGAAAATCGCTTGCATTGTAGGTAACGTATTGGTATCATTAAAACCAGCGCATGAAATTATTTACCGTCCTTGTTCATGAACTTCCCACCAATATATTTTGTTTTAATTTATTAAAATAAAGAGACATTGAAATTTTTTTTTGTTATTTTATTACATTATACTTTGAAAAAAAAAGTGAAATGTTTATTATAGAATTATTGATAATGAGATTAAAATTTATTTGAATTTATAATTAAAGAATACCATTGTATGATGTCAAAGTTAAAATCCACGCATTTTCCCCACATAGTGTCAATCCCCACAAATTCCCCAATCGAGTTCCCCACAATTCCCCACAATTTAAGGAATTCCCCACAGATTGGCAACCCTGGTTGTACAATTTCATTGCATAATAATCTTATTTATTTTGACCAAAAGAAATTAGATTATTAACAACAACAGACACATACTAATTTCAACCATATATGTCACCGATGAAGTAACATTCAGTTAACTTTTTCAATTCAAGCATTTATACAAAACAATTTTAAGTAATGTGGTTGTCAATCTTGGGTAGAATGGTGGAAAATTGTTGTGTAAATTTAAAACTTAAACCAGCAGTGACAGTTTGTTAGCCCTGTTTATAACCAATATTTCAAATTTCTTACCTTAAATAGACTTCTTCATCTATGTTGAGATACTAAAAAATAATTTTAATTTTAATTTTGATCCGCAGTCTAGCAACTTACATTTCACGTTTCTACAAGGAGGTACTTGAATTTTTTTTTTAATTATCTAACATCCAAGTGACTCTGAAATCTAGCTACGGCTTATGCAACGCCGCTTATCATGACCCTACTCAGGCTTCAACTTTTTAAGTTTTATAGCCTATGCCTACTCGTGAGTGGATTTACTCTTTATGTTTAAAGTTACTATAATTTAATGTAATTCATGAGTGAAAATTCTAGACAAAAACACTCGCGACTTGAAAAAATATTTCCCAAACCGTTTATATAGTGATGGCCCAAAATGAAACGTCAATACGTTTTTAAGTGAAAGTCAAAATAAGTGTGCTAAAAAATATGATATTTTGTTACGGAAAGGTTGTATTACTGGGAAGCATATTTATTTATATGTGTGTTTACCTTAACCTTAGGCAGCCTTCCGTAAGCTACCCTTATGTGCTAAGTGTAGTGGAACAAGGAGGGTGACAACGAATGATCTGTAAACCCTTGTGATTTGCAAATGCTACATTACACTTTTCAAACGAGAAGATGTGAAGGAATGTGTTTTAGTATACAAATAAAATATGCGAATGGAGTATAAGAAACATATCTGAGGAAAAAGCCATTATTAATAATTAAGAAAAAAGGTACTGACACTAATGTATGGAAGCGAAACATGGAACTGGCAAAGGAAGGATGAAAGCAGAGTGAACGCTGTTGAAATGCGCTCCCTCAGACGAATGTGTGTGAAATCATTGTATGACAGAATTAAAAAGGAAGATATAAGAAAGGAATGTAAGGCTAAAAAAGGAATAATTGAAAAAATTAGGAAGAGTTATTTACGGTGGTATGGAAATGTGGAACAAATGGATATCGAGAGAATGACTAAGAAAATATATGCGGCGAATGTGAGAGGGAAAACAGAACGAGGACGACCGAAAAAAACTTGGCACGATCAGATCAATCAGAACCTAAAATCTGGCGGTGACAAAAGTCTGCGTAATCGGAGGGCATGTATGACTAGATGTATGGATGTGAAGGAGGCTAGGAGTGTATGTCAGGACAGAAGAGTGTGGTGATCCACCCTTTCTGCCTACCCCTACGGAGAAACGGCGTGATGGTAGTAGTAGTAGTAGTAGTAGTGAGAAGATAAGTGTGTTGAGGTGATTTGGATATGTGGAACAAACGAGTGAAGAATTAACGGTAAAATAAATTTATGAAGCTAATGTAGTTGGAAATAGGAATAAAGGTATACTGAGGTAAACTTGGCATGATCAAGTATGCCAAATACGTGAAAGTAGAATGATCGGCGGGTATATATGAGGAGATGCATGAATGTGCAAGAGGCGAAGAATGTTTGGAAAGAATTAGATAAAGACGGATTGGTGTGGTGCTCTATTCTCTCTGCCTACCCTTGTGGGAAAGCTGTTTGATAGATAGTTGGTATATACCCTTTAACTGCATACCAGCAAAGATAAAGTTATATTTTGTTTATTTAAAAGATAGTTCTTTTTCTTTATATATTTCTTTATTTATTTATGCTTCATGTGCAGAGTATGTTTATGGTTCATGTTATTGTCCGCCTCCGTAGTGTAATAGTCAGCACGCTAGGCTGTTCTGGAGGTCTGGGGTTCGATTCCCAAGGGGGGTAAAATAAATATAAGTGATTGTTCACTGTAATATTTATTAAATATTACCATTGACTGGTACCTTAGGCGGAGGGCTAATCACCTTCCCTTCATGTGTAAACGATCAAGATATCACTGTGTTTATATGACACAGTGCCCTATGCACCATTAGGGTTTTTTATTATTTATTTATGTTTCATGTACACAGGGTAAATAAGTACATAGATGTGTTTATTGCTAAAAAGCAATATCTTCCAACCAACCAAAAACAAAACGTGCAACATTATAGTGCATTTAAGACAATTTTTAAAATAACTTAGGAGTCTGATTTTCACAACCCTAATGAAAACTTATCAATGCCTGTCAAAAGTCGTTTATTGAAACAACTTCATGATGTCTAAATTCAGTAAAAATGTAGCGTGACGTCATGCAACATCCCCCAGCGGTAATTGGCTGCCCGTTAGCCTGAGCAAACAGCGATATATCTATCCCTCTCTGAGCCTCCGTAATACAGGGGCAAATTATTAAATCTTATATCTCGGTCCCTCTTATCTACTCTGTTTTAATACGACGTGTGAAATTAGCAGGAGCGGAGGTGATAAGATTTGAAATTTATTGCGCGAAGTCCTCTCAATCGAGCTTCGTTCTATGAAATGAAGTGTTTCAAATTAAATTATGGTGATGAAGTTTATGAATTTTCAGCGTGTTTCTTAAAGAAATAAAAGCTTAATAGTATATTTTCACCATTGTAGATATCTTCATAACTTTCCATACATCCAGGGCTCGAATTACCATTAAAATTCACGATTTATCTACAAAATGTATATAATTATAACTTTAACACCCTCCTTATCAATCATTGTTCACATTGTATAATACCACTTAACTTTTTAAAGTGGTATAACACAAATTCAACGATGAACGACTAAGTGAGTAATATATTAGCACTACATTTTTTTTAAATAATAAAAAGAGAAATAAGTATTTGTGTTTTTGTTACTTGCAAAAATACTTTCATTTCATTTCTTGAATGTTTTTTGCAGATACTTTGTGGCACATTCAATAAATTAAACATCTTTATTTTAACCACTTTTTTATTATTAGTACATTCAAATCAACAGGTACATTAGAATCGAAAAAAACTTTGACATCATTAGGGCGTATTAAATTCTAAAACATTAAAATACTCACAGTAAATTATATTCCCTTACCAAAACCTTCCACACACTCCAGATGATGACAAGGTTCTTGTCAAAACCGGTAGGTTAAAGTGTACTAATAATAAAAAAGTGGTTAAAACTAAGTTGTTAAATTTTATAAATTTTAATTTCATACTTTTTCTGTGAGCTTAAGCGGCTCATTATTAGTAATAGGTATAAAATTGTGGTAGATTGGGTTCGAACCGAGAAACTCTGACTCAAGAGTCCGCGACACTAACTACGGGACCACAAACCAACACAATGTTAACATTTTTTTTTAAAAATATATATAATATAATAAATAAATATGAATATTAAATACTAGCTCCCGAGTATGTGTACAGATCAACTCTGGTGGCGGAATCTATACATCCTTATCTTCGATACACACACGTTTAATGGAATTTACAAATTCAACAATATTCTAATTACGTGAATTTGACAAAAGTAGTTTGGGTGCAACTACACAACTAGTTCCACTACCCAGGTCCGTGTTCACCCTTAAGTAATATGTAAACCCTGTCTAATTACGCGGGCAATATTGCTCTCACCTGTATGAGTGATTAACGGCTGGCTGAGCTGGCTTGATGTCCCGCACCTGTATTGCGTTGGTTGTTCAACCCGTTGCTCTGAGATCGAGAGCTGTTAATTTCATCCATGCGTTATTGAAGTTAAAATCAATACTGCTTATTGGTTTATGAATAATAATTTACATGTAACTCGAGCGACAATATGGTTGTTGCGCTGGATTCATGTTGATAGCAATACTGAATAAACAAGCATTAAGGCATTAATCGCAATAGTAGAATTTACTAAGCGTCCTGCTGCGCTGAGAGCCGGTCGACACTTCATCTCCATTTTTTTTGAGGTAATATTTTGAAAAAATATTTTTATAATTTTTGTAAACTCCTTACCTTTCAATAAATATTTTCTTTTAAAAACCAAATATTTTAATATTTATTAGGTAGAAAAACTTTATTTTTCAACACAACGGTGTTTTAAGAATAATTCTTGGTTTCAAGAAAATTAAGTGGCGATTTTACGTATGTTGGGTCTTAAACTGAATAGAAAACATGTTCGCTAAGCTTAATAAAAACTTACTTAAATCAACCATAGATACTGCCGCGGACTCACTCATGAAGCAAAGTGAGAATTATGTGAACACGCATGAGTCCCGAAAATTTGAGTAGTTGGTTGTCAGTAATGGATAGAATGGTGAACATTACACGTGTTTAAAGCGATCATTTAAACCAGCATATGACAGGCCGTAAACCCTGAAATAAAATAAAGGTAAAACTACGTTATAGTGTTTTCATTTTGAGTTTCTTGTTTTATAGTAGGTAGGAAAAAAGTTAATTTAGAAAATCGATAAAGATGAAGTGGAAATTGTACTCGTAGTTCGAGATATAGTGAGAAATTAAAAAAATAATTTATGAATTAAAATTTGTGTTAGACCACTTTTTGGATTATTAACGAACACACATCTAGTTTTGAAAACTACAGATGTTCTTATGTACGATGAGAATACGATGAGAATATCTGTAGTTCTCAAAGATAGTCGTGTTGACATTGATAAACTTATAAATGGTCTAATACAAATATTTTATTTTTATATTTAAGTCATTATGTTATTCTAGGGAAATACTGGACTGGTCCATATAGCGCAGGAGTGATCACCTTGCCTTTATATAAGAAACTATCAAGATAACACTGCGTCTATACGATGCAGTGCACTACGAACCATTAGGCGTAGATAAGGATAAGAAAAATAACATATTTTTTCACGAAATTATGCTAAATTCATAAATTATATGAGACAATATTAAAACAAATAAAGCTTAGCGTGCGTCGAAGAGGTACTAGGCAAAAATCTGTACTCGGAGTATTTGTACATAATGCAAACATGCCATGTTCTCTCAAAATCCGCGGCTTCACATGTTAGCCAATGCTTTTGATAGTTTAGATTTATTTAATATATTGTTATCCACCTCAAAGTCTGTACTTTCTCAGCATTTCTTCTACATGTTATAATGGATAAATTTAAACGTTGTGTTTCACTCTCTCTCGCTGCTCGCTGATAGTGTGGGAAGGAGACGTGTATTTATCAGTGCTTACTATTTGTTATTTTAAGACTTTTTGTTTCTCTATTAGTGTATTCATTAGTGTATTTTTATATAAGATACTGCATATATGTATTATGTTAAAGGCTTTAGCCGTTCAACGAATAAATAAATATAAGTTTATTACTAATCACTTTCTTTAGTTTCTGTACATATGAAAGTTAAATTAGACTGGGACTAAATTCTAGTTTAAAATATGTATGTACTTATATTTTGAATTAATTAAACCTATAGCTATTACACTCATTGAAGTTAACATCGTAGAAAGTAATTAGTTTACCTATTTCTCAGAATTCTCTTTGAATCGGATATTTATATATATATATATATATATATATATATATATATATATATATATATATACATATATATATATATATATATATATATATATATATATATATATATATATATATATATATATATATATATATATATATATATATATATATATATATATACATATATTATATATATATATATATATATATATATATATATATATATATAAATATACATATATATATATATATATATATATATATATATATATATATATATTTATATATATATATATATATATATATATATATATATATATATATATATATATATATATATATATAAATATATATAAATATATATATATATAAATATATATAAATATATATATATATATATATATATATATATATATATATATATATATATATATATATATATATATATATATATATATATATATATATATATATATATATATATATATATATATATATATATATATATATATATATATATATATATATATATATATATATATATATAAATATATATATAAATATATATATATATATATAAATATATATATATATATATATATATATATATATATATATATATATATATATATATATATATATAAATATATATATATATATATATATATATACAGTATCTACTCAATGAATTAGGGCCACCCATTATTTTTTTGAATACTCTGAAATCTTTTGGATTATTACATTTATTTTACATAAATACTTTAAGTTTTTTATTGACATCTAATATCATGTATATTACCTTCAATAATATGTAAAATATACCTGGATTATTTAAGCGTTTACAAAATTTTAAACCCTTTTTCTGAGAAAGGTCCCTAATTAGCACAGGTAGACAGATAGTTGAAAGTTCAAAAAAAAGCCCTATCTCATTTATTAGTGAAGTTTCTTGAGTTCTGATTGTTGTTTTGTTCAGAGAGGTTATATAGTTATCGTGTCTTGTGAAAAAAACTTAATTTTTAATTTTAGTTCATAAAGTATAATTTTTTTTTGTAAACACAAGTGTTTTTTTTGAAAAGGACAAAATGGGAAAAAGTAAAGAAAGACATTTCTGAGGAAAAAAAGTCTAGTGTTATAGTGCTACTGAAATTAGGAATACTATCTAATAGAGAAATTTCAAAAAAAGAAAACGTTTCTCGTCAAACAGTGGACAAAATTTCAAAATCAATAAAAAATCAGTCACCCGCCACCAGCAATCAGCGAAAGAACTGTCGTAAGATTAGAAAAACAACACCGAGGACTGATCAAAAAATCGTTCAAAGTGCCTTAGAAAACCGAAGTGCATCAGCAAAAACATTAAAAATAAAATTGGAAGAAGAGGGTATAAATATATCGGTATCAACACTGAGGCGACGTCTTTACGAAGTAAATCTGAAATGCAGGCGCCCTGTAAAAGTACCAAAATTGACACCACGAATGAAAGCGGATCGATTAAAATGGGCCAGGCTACATCGAAATTACTCGGTAGATGATTGGAAAAAGGTATTTATTTAAATTGAATTTTCAACATATCATTTTAGTCAATAAACTTATATATTTGAATTAAACTTAAATTTTCATTATTTTTCAGGTCATCTTTAGTGATGAGTGCCGGTTAGAAGCCGTGACAGAGAGCCGTCGATTCGTCAGGAGAACACCAATGGAACGTTACAATGAGGCCTGTGTGGTTAAAGTTATCAAACACCCCCCTGCAACAATGATATGGTCATGTATTATTAACAATTTACCTGGGCCGTTGTTTTTCGTGGAAGGAACAATGAACCAAAATTCCTATAAGCAGGTCCTCGAACGAATTTTATTGCCCTTCTACCATACACTCGACCCAACAGAAGGTCCATACACCTTCATGCAGGATGGGGCACCTTGCCACCGGGCTAAATCAATAATAAAAATTTTGTCTAACAAAAATCTGCCTTTGCTCCCCTGGCCTGGAAATTCTCCGGACCTTAATCCTATAGAAAACGTATGGAGCATGTTAAAAAATAAGGTATACTCATTCCCAAATCCGACAGTAGACTGTCTAAAAAAAAATTCAAAAAATTAGGTCAGAAGACGAAGAAATAAAAAACACGATAAAACAGTGCATTTTAAGTATGCCAAAAAGAATTGAGGCAGTTATTTCTGCCAAAGGTGGAAATAATAAATACTAACTATATTTATATGAAAATATATGCATAATTTAAGCGTAATAAAGTGTTCTTGTGTAAATAAAATTCAATGTTGTTTTATTCAAGGTTTTCTCTGAGTTATTCCTGTTTGAATTGAGAAATTGCGCGAAATTCTGCGTGGCCCTAATTCATTGAGTAGATACTGTATATATATATATATATATATATATATATATATATATATATATATATATATATATATATATATATATATATATATATATATATACATATATTTATTTATATATATATATATATATATATATATATATATATATATATATATATATATATATATATATATATATATATATATATATATATATATATATATATATATATATATATATATATATATATATATATATATATATATATATATATATATATATATATATATATATATATATATATATATATATATATATATATATATATATATATATATATATATATATATATATATATATATATATATATATATATATATATATATATATATATATATATATATATGTACATATATATATATATATATATATATATATATATATATATATATATATATATATATGTATATATATATACATATATATATATATATATACATATATATATATATATATATATATATATATATATATATATATATATATATATATATATATATATATATATATATATATATATTTATTTATAAATATATATATATATATATATGTATATTTATATGTATCCAAATACTTTTTCATCACTGGATTATTTCCAATTAAAGGAATTATTTTTCATGTTATTATTATAAATAATATATAAATAAATGCGTAATACAGTTTGAAATATTCCCTTGTATGAGGTTTTTCCTCAGTAATCCGTTATGTATTAATTCCTCGAAATTGTATTCATCCGAGTCCCCGTAATTTATATGCGGGAGTTTTTGTGTGTACGGATCACTACAAATAATAAATGTGTCTAACCGCCGAACACTGGGTGTACCGCATTTTGTGTACACCGGCCGACAGTCGGGCCTAAAGCTGGTTTATAATGTAGCCGCATGTTTATACCGTGATATGGTTGGAATTACAGGGATAACACATTGATATGCCATGATTCTACACGGCGACATATAAAATAACACCAGAAACCAACCCTTAAAAAAGACAGATTTCCTCAAAAATTAACGTAAAACTAAAAAATAAAATAAAGCTTAAAATTTCTCATATTATTTTTGACATCTCATCCAAGATGAAGAATAATATGGAAGTCAAGGCATTTACAAGGCTAACGACCGTCATAGGCTGGTTTAAGTGATCACTTTACACACGTGTAACATTCACCAACTCTACTCACGATATTTGCCCACACAATTTTTTTTCTGCTTAAATTATTCTCAACATTTATACCATTTATTATGTCAGACCTCTTTTACTCCAACCCTCACACACACACAAACACACACACACACACACACAAACACACATACACACACACACACACACACTCCCTCATGTACAGTCATACACACACCTACCCTCACTTCAATTTTCTCTATTAATATCCAACAAATTATTCATAACAAATATGTGGAATTATTAATTTAAATTCCTTTAAGATTTTTTTCAGGGTAATATTAAGCTAGTAAGATATCAAATAGTCAATGATCACGTTTTTGTAAAAAATGCACTTGGTCAATTTCTCCTGTATGACTACGATATATTTTACATTTATGGAAAATGTGTCAAAAATACATTATTAATTAATGTTTTAAGGAAGACTACTCATCTGATCTATAAATATGCTCTAACAATCATGGTGAACTGGATATGCCTTACAATCAAGTTTAACTATTGTATTGTATTGTATTGATTCGTCAGTATCCAATTCGAACCCCGCCCACTCCTTTCATCCTACGAGTATATAGGTTGATTCGATTACAGGTCTAATTTTATTGCACGTTTAACCTCGGCTCGTAACGCATGTCTGTATTGAAAATTATAGTGCATGTTGGTCTTCGGGTCGACCAAAAATCGCATGTGTGAGACATTTTGTGTAGTTTTGAGTGTGTAAATGGTGCTATGGTGGTGAAGGGTAGTATTGTTTGCATGCTGTGTTAGTGATTGTCCTGACGAAGAGACGGGTACGTCTCGAAACCGGTAGACGTAAAAATCTCGGTGAGTGGTTATATACTAATTTTATTAACATTTTTGTAAAAAAATTAATAAGTTAACTATTGTAGTTTCCTATGCTCTATTTTGTATTTTAAAAAAGGATACAATATTAAACAATTAACAAGTATTTTTATTGCACACAAGTTTCTTCACACCGATTGGGTTTATACTTTTATTATGTTTTATTCTGTACAATTTTTCCTACTCATCCATTACGCAGCCATGCTTAATTTAAAGTGACATCCAACTATTTTGTGATAGATATGAAATGACATTAAAAATAAACAATGGAAATATTTTGTTATAAATCATTGTCAACTACGAATGGTACTCATAATTTTATATTTATAATTTTTTATTTATTTATTCGAGAATTGTACAGCTTACATATAAAAAAATGATATAATAAACAATAGTTACATTAACAATAATAAACATTACATTACATTAACAAAAAATAGTTACGTTTAAAAAAAAAGACAGTTAAACAATTCCACATTTATGTTATAAAGCTGTTAAAAAACATTCAGTGATTTAACAAAAAAACAAAAAAAAAATAAGCAGTTAGTATGTGAATGAAATTCTGTCATCGTATATATATTTTTTAAATATTTGAAAATGCAAGCAACAAAAAAGTAAAACAAACACCATTGATTGAAAGCGTCGGTATCATAGATCATTTTCAAAATCAGGATAAGCTTCCAATTTCATTAATCTTAAAATGAAAGTTTTCATTCCGTTTGAACTTTAGATAATTTTTAACGTTTTAAAATATCCACCTTTCATATCAAAGATTCAACATGAAATTTTCTCCTGCGTCGATGAAAATTTTACTAACCCTGAAAACTTTTGAAAACTAAATCATTACATTTGAAAAAAATATTCACGATACCCCTTCCTAACCGATTTTTTTGTGTGGCATAACCTTTCAAACATGTGTATTTTTTTTGGAGGGCATAGACGTGTATTGTGGGTCGTCGACTTAAATACGTCGAATCTTTTGTTCCAAATGTACCGACAGAGTCTAGGGAAAATATGGTAGCCCTATGACCCGTAAAATTATATAAAATATCCATAATACACCCTAATATTTAATATTTGCTCATCGTTTATAGGTTATCTCTGCTTTATTGCCAAAGTGTTAGCGTAAATCGTCAAAACATTGAGTGCAAAACTCAACTAAGTGGGGCGCACGAAACTGTATTGCTGACACAGCTCGCATTTTGCTCATAAAGCCCCCTGTAGGCCAGGTGCATTTTATGAGCTGTGGCCGTGCCGTACTTGGCCAGGGATATCGTCCTACCAAGGCGAAATCTCAGGCGCTCTCAATTCTGTAGTTGCAAAGTTGCAATTAATAGCTCGATCTCTTTTTTTAATTGTGCTAAAAAACAGTGTCGGGTTGTGGTTCCGTGGTTAGTGTCACGGACTCCTAAGTCAGAGTTTCTCTGTTCGAACTCACAATACCACAATTTGACACCTATTTCTAATAATGAGCCGCCTAGGCTCACAGAAATAGTCATAAAATTTAAATATTTGCGTAAATAATAAAAACACAAATATTTCCCTTTAAAAAAATATATTAGTATATTTTTTGTCATCTTGGCAAAGATGAAGAATAATTTAAAAGTCTGGATATTTATAGGGATTACAACATCATAGGCTGGTTTAAGTGATCACTTTACACACGTGTAACATTCACCAATTCTACTCACGATATTTACCCACACAATTTTTTTTTTCTGCTTAAATTATTCTCAACATTTATACTATTTTTTATGTAAGACCTCTTTAACTCCAACCCTCACATACATAAACATACACACACACACACATACACACACACACACACACACACACACACACACACACACACACACACCCTCATGTACAGTCATACACACACCTACCCTCACTTCAATTTTCTCTATTCATATACAACAAATTATTCATAACAAATATGTGGAATTATTAAATTGGCTTTTATTTTGTCAATCTAACTATTTTTTTCTTTTTTATATTATATATAACCTCCCTAATTCCGAAATTAATAAATACTTAAAATTCAAAATGTCATAAGAAATATATAAAATAATTATAAATATCGCAAATATTAAAATTATTTCAGTATATCTGCGGTAATATGAAATATATGTGAGTTGGGAATTTCTGAAAGCATAAATAGTTAGCTTTTAAAATTGCGCGTCACGTGAATGCATAATGACGCAAAGTGTATTCGTTTCCGGGTGCATTTTTATTCTTAAACATGTTACAAGGACAAACCGCGAAACTTGGGTCAAATACAACGAGGAGCAACTGCAAACATATTCCTAACGACCGAACATTTACTTATACGTGTTATATTTCGAACTTTGAACACAAAACAAAGAAAATGTATTATTTCAGAAACAAGCACAAAGGAATTATGTAGCTTTGTGATTCTGGACAAAAGAACGCTTTTCAGTACCTAACTATGACTTTAAATTTATATTCCACGGAAAAAATATACAACTGTGAAATAATCGCGGTTTATCGTTATTCTTTTGATCAAAAAGTACTTATCAATCCGTGGTTTTTATTTTATTTTGAATATTTAAAAAAATGTACGATTGAATATTTAATAAATTATACTCATCTATGTTGAGATACCTAGCAATATAAAATAGAAATTGTATTTTTATATACTTAATAAAATAACAATTATTTGTATTTTTTTGTCCGCCTCCGTAGTGTAATGGTCAGCATGTTAGGCTACCGTTCTGGAGGTCCCGGGTTCGATTCCCAGGGGGGTTTAATAAATATAAGTGATTTTTTCACTCTAATATTTATTCAATATTACACTGGACTGGTACCTGAAGTGGAGGGCTGATCACCTTTCCTTCATGTGTAATTGATCGAGATAACACTGCGATTATATGAAGCAGTGCCCTATGCACCACTGGGGTGCGGTAAGGGTTCTATTATTATTATATTTTTTTTACATAAATTTTATTTTACCAGCGACCGGGCTTTGTCGTAGCCGACATCAGCAGACTGGGGTCACATCCACCAGTCTGATGATGTCGGTAACGAAGAAACCCAGTCGCTGGTCAAATGAAATTTATGTGGAAAAAATATAAAGTTATGCAATTCTATGAAATGCAGTTCCACCAAGAAATGTCAGTCCAAAACGAAAATCTAATTGTATTTTAAGAATTAGATTTACGTTTTGTACTGACTGTTATATTTTACCAAGGATGATTTTTTTAATGATTTAATATAATTACAAAAATAATGTACTTTCATTTATTAAATAGACTCGTCTACTTATAAAAATCCTTATTCTTGTTACGCTGTAAATAAGATAAATCTCTTTTTTGGAGAAGCCCAAAAAGAGCTTCTATTACCAACAACATTTGCCTCATATTTTTATTGTTTAAGTATTCTTTCTTCACTCATTTTATTCACGTGCCCAAACCATCTCAACACACTTTTCTTAATTTTAATGATAATGCTCATTTCAACCTTGCAATACTCACATTTTTTTTGGCATCTCAACATAGATGACGAAGAATATGGAAGTCTGGGCATTTACGGGGCTTACGATCGTCATATAAATAAGTTTAAGTGACTACTTTACATAGTGTAACATTCACCAAGTCTATCCATGATTGACAATCACACTACTCAAATTATTGGAACTATTACACACATTGAATTGTTTGGTACTTTATCCATAATTAAGGACCGTTATTGGATTGAATTCTACTTTTATTTACATATATATGATAATATGTGACGCGTTTCGTCTTATTAAGACATTATCAAACACTGACTAAAAATATTTACAAAATGCCCTTTGCTGCTTTAATACAAAATTATTGCTATTATTAGGTCAAGGGGTACATATCGCTCACTCCTTTCAAGAACGTCATAAATCAAAAAACTTGATTTTTCAGGAGCACGTTTTTAATGTTTAAACATGTAACACAATGTATTAAAAATAAATATCAAGCCACTTATTGAACTTTTTACTATGCAACAGATCTTTTTAGGTAAAACCTGAATGTTTTTTCTCCATTTAAAAAATATTTATTTTATTTACAAAAATAATTAAACAAAACATTTTCTTCAAAATAAAAAAACAACACTTTTTGCCCTGTAGTGGGTAAATATTAAGTTTAAAATATGCCTTTTTTGCTGGGATATAGAACATTTTCTGGGCATTCCGAAAACATGCACAGCTGAAAATTGTCGATTTTTGATTTATGACGTTCTTGAAAGGAGTGAGCGATATAAGATATATTACCCAACAATTCAATATGGAATTCTACCAACTGTCTGCAGAAACAATAAAAAGTAATACTTATACATTATTTTATCATTGATATATGGATCAATCCTCGAAACACAACTTGCATGCTTTCCTTATTTCGCCAATAATTTTAATTTGTAGGTAAATAGTAATATTGTATATATTCCTACAATAATTAATATGTATGTCGGGTGGGAAAAACATGATTTTAAAGAAGTAATTTATTGGTTTCACAAACCTATTAATAAATAATGACCGCTTTGCATGTATGCGAGTCCCAATTTACCCTGGAAAAATTGCATTTTTCATATTGTAGATTGCATCGCAGCGCGGTGCGCACTTTACTGCATTAGTTAAATATGACTTCTATGCAGGAATTATACAGCTCAGTGAGTTATTACAGGGACAAATAAACTATGCCCTCATTGTAAAAAGGAATACTCCCTTGGCCTTTTGACTAAAAGGACAAAAGTTAAAAGGAAACATTTTTACGTAAAACCCGCTACTATCTTGTATTTTTGTTTTATTCATACACTTTGAAAACACGACTATAATTTAAAATAGAGGACAATTGTGGGAGGTATTTTCATGAAAAACAAAAGCTTTCTGCTTGTCCTAAAAATACATAAATATTAAACTTAAATAATTGGGAGATAATATAAAAAGAAGTTAAATGCATACTTCGTTATTGAAAAACACCACAAAAGAGAGAGCTGTAAAGCCTCATTTAAAATTTCTTGAAAATCTAAGCTCCTTCGAACTTTTTCAGCTTAAAGCTAGACCAAATTTTAATTAAACGAGAAAGTTCGTCGATGTGCTCACACAATATCACATTCCATAAACTTTGTGGACTTTTGTGTTTTAATTTGTGTAACTATGTTAAAGTTCCATTCTCCCCAGAATCACTAAGAATTCACTTGGAAATTGTATTACGCGCCAAAATCTTGACTACCCTTCGAGTATCCGTCCATTTATAGGCTCAACCGTTAGCCCAAAATGGCGGATCAGAAATTAATTTTAATTTAAAAATAAATAAAATCGTATTTAAGGGTTAACTGAATACTTAAGTGTTTTGCAATTTTAAGGTAATAAAAAGAAAGTAAAAATTTTAACGATAAAAAATATTCATGTACGATATATCGATCACCCAATGTATAAGTTTTCTACCTTCATCACTCTTTTATTTTCTCAGCTAAAACAAAGTTAAAGAATTTCATTACATATAATTTATATTTGAAGCACTAACTTTGTGATTTTCCATTTAATAATTAAAATGTAAATTTGTTTTAAAATCAATATAAATATTTAATTATAATGTCTACCAGTTTCGAAGCTAACCGCTTCTTTATCAAGACTGATTAATAGTATTAATTCTACCCATTATTAACCAATTCTACCCATTATTGACAACCACACTACTCAAATTCTTGGAAGTTCTATGTATATATATGAGCCATTATTTTTGAATCACAAGACACAAGAGACATCTATTGGTGAGATGGAAAGAAAAACGTGTGTAAAGTGATCACTTAAACCAGCCTATGACGGTCGTCAGCCCCGTAAATGCCCAGACTTCCATATTCTTCTTCATCTTTGATGAGATGTAAAAAAATAATATATACCATTCTGGTACACATCGTCAACTCTTTAGTTTCTGGTTCGGAAAAATGAAAACCCGCTTTTAAAAATATCTTGATATTTATATGACAGAGCGTGCATGACTACTTTTCCCCGCTTTCCTCCTTCTCGTGCTTCTCTTGAAAGTTGTACGACGCCAACACTTCCTGACCAGGCCAAAGGGGAGAGGGGGTAACATGCACACAGCGTATAATAGCACTGTTTATGGGGGTGGGGCTTTAAGGGTAGGAACAGGATGTAAGAGAAGAAGCCAGATTTGAAGTTTGCCGGCTCTATTCAATATAGCGCTGGCATGACACTGTTGAAAATAACAAACAAAAGCGACATATTAAAAATAATACATTGTAATGCTGCATTTCGAGTGTGTCCAAATACTTGTATATAAATCTGGATTATTTCCAATTATAGGAGCTATTTTCAAACCAAACCAACCTATGACGGTCGTAAACCCCGTAAATGCCCAGATTTCCATATTCCTATTCTTCTATGTTAAGGTGTCAAAAAATAACATTGTAATACTGTTGAAAATATAATTTTTTGACATTTCAACATATGTAGGTGAAGTAGAATATGGAAGTCTGGGCATTTACGGGGCTCGCTACCGTCAAAGGCTGGTTTAAGTGATCATTTTAAATACGCGTAACATTCACCAATTCTACCCATGATTGACAACCATACTTTTGACTGATCAAAATATTTATTTGAACATTTACAATTTTTCTGTTAAGTGGAAAAGATGATATCCGTCAAGTGGCTGCTGTCAGTATTGATACACATTTGCGCCCGTTTTATCAACTTGTTTGTATACTGTAGCTGTCTAAATTACACGTGTCAAATATGATTGACGTGTGACGCCATTTGTAAAAATTATAACATCTATCGAGAGGGTGATAAATTTTGCGCCACTCTGTATAATAAAAAAATAGTAAATAGTGTTTAGAAATGAGAATAACTAACTCCACTTTGTAATGTTCCTTTCTTGTTTATTCATTGGTGTAGACACGTAATGTGCTTGTGTTTCGCATGTCAGATGCACACTCGTAGATCTGGTCCATCCCAGGCCGCCATCCCTTATTTTTTCCTTCATCACACATAGCCGAGGGTGGCGGACTTCGATTTGAGATATATCCTGCTCCCTTCCTTGAAGATTTCTTTTGGATTAAGGGAGAGGGGGGTTAAGAAGTAGTCGACTAATAAGGAATGCTTGAATTGAGTTTTTTGAAAGCTCTTGTTACGTTTGATAGAGCGTTACTTATTAAATTATGTTCTAAAGGGCTTATTCTCAAACGCATTTTTAAATTAAATTCGTAAATTTTTCATATTATGATTATTGATAATACCCAACCATGGGTACAGCTACGGCTTAGTCTAGTTAAATGAAAAAATAATAAAAGGGAAAACTCAAATTTGTAATATGTATAATTTCATTATTCTAAATGGTCAATAATGCTTGTAATCTAATTAAAATAAATATTTAAAATCATTGAAATAACAAAGCAATTTTTGTTCTTAAGTTTATTCTCAAACCCCTTTTTCATAAAATTTCCACTTTATTATGTTATCATTCTTGATAAGGTGTATCCAACCACGGGATGCCATGGCTTAGTCTGGTTAAATGGAAAATAAATAAAAGGAGAGCACAAACGTCTAATATGTATAATTTCATCCTTCTATGTAAATGGTCAATAGAGGAATCGATAACATGAAAAATGATAAATGACAGCACTTGTCAAGAAGCACGCTGTCCGCCACGAGAATTGTTAGTATTGAACATGTTACTGTAACGTTCGATAGATGGCGCTGCGCGAGTTTAGTGCTTAAATACACGCGCGAATTTGAAATAAATGTTGTATTTAAACTTCTAAACAATCTGTGAATAACTTAAGGAGATTTTAGATTTGAACTAACGATCATTAAAATTATTATTTGTATAGATAGATAAAAACACGTGCGTGTTTAAATTTAACATTGTGTTAAGATTTCAAAGCAACGGTGAACATCTTTACGAATAATATTATTTATATTTTTGGCACTAATTTGTGATTTTCTATTTTACAATTAAACTACTATATTATGTTACTTTGTTTAACTTTAGGAGATTTAATATTTTAAACAAACGAACATTGTCATTTAAATTTAATAATAATAATAATAAAACCCTCATCCGCACCCCAATGGTGCATAGGGCACTGTGTCATATAAACGCAGTGTTATCTTGATCGTTTACACATGAAGGAAAGGTGATCAGCCCTCCGTTTCAGGTACCAGTCCATGGTAATATTGAATAAATATTACAGTGAAAAAATTTACATAGATTTAAAAAATAATTATATTTTTGTTTGTTTGTTTTCCGAGTTAAGTGTGACACTTCGTTCTTATGTTTCAATATGTATCCAATGAGCGAGATAAACGATTTGCAAAATAATCTCGTTCGGTTCGAGTTTACGTCCCCTGAATTTTATCCTTTCCGGTAGAATAAACTTTACTAAATATCATCTATTTTCTCAAACCTAATATTAAATACAAGATTTGTAATATAAGGGAAATACTAAGGATTTAGGCGAAATAAAATGGACACACTTTAACTTAAATAAAACGATATAATCTACAAAATATTGCTGCTTAAAATATAATACAATGTATTGTAGATCAAATACTCGTATAAATCAAGGTTCGATTCCCAAGGGGGGTAAAATAAATATAAGTGATTTTTTCACTGTCATATTTATTCAATATTACCCTGGACTGGTACCTGAAGCGGAGGGCTGATCACCTTTCCTTCATGTGTAAACGATCAAGATAACACTGCGTTTATATGACGCAGTGCCCTATGCACCATTAGGGTGCGGATAAGGGTTTTATTATTATTATTATTATATATCAAGCTTGAATAAGTACGATACATGAAAATATTTTTCAAGGGAGGATTTTTAAAATAAAATTCAATTCAATTGACACATAAGCAGAGCATAACTTTGACGTGGTGAAACCACATTTCTCCTCTAGCCTGGCAAAAATAATCAATTATCAATCGTTTAATTTAATTAGTCTTAGGTAAAAAAAAAAAAAAAAAAAAAAAATTCTGTGCACGCAAATATTTTTTATGGCTCCGACCTTTTATAATTTACCTGTCATAAAACTAAAATGTATTTAAAAGGTTTGAATCATAAAAACTGTCGCCAACCCGCTGGCCTTAGTAAACCAGGATAATAGATGTTTGCCGGTGGTCTATACTAAGAGCATTTATTATTATATAGCGCAAATAAAATTAAAAGTTTGCTAATTGATGTCTAGACGTTGAAAATTTTGGGGGTGGATACAAGCGCACCGTCAGCCAATGAAAAATGGTTTCGAGGGCGTGATCTTCAAGGAGAGAAACTGAATATAACGGGAAGAAATCAGTGGGATCGATCTCTCTTGGAAGCCAACAGTTGGAAGGATCAGTTGGGAGGAATCAGTCGTAAAAGGAAAGACCGACCAGTCGGACTGGTCGGAATAATTACTTGGAGCCATGACTTGGAAGTCGGGGACTTGGAAGCGGGGACTTGGAAGTCAGACTTGGAAGCCAACAATTGGAAGGATCAGTTGGAGGGAGTAAGTCGTAAGAGGAGATCGACCAGTCGGACGGCTGGTCAGTCAGAAGACACAGAGGAGAAGAAGAGTTGGAAGAAGCATTCGGGAAATCAGTGGGATCGAGGAGTTGTAAGCATGCAGTCGGGAGAGATCAGGGGGATCGAGCAGTCGGGAGAAATCAGTTAGAAGGAGCATACCTACACCAGGTTTTAAGACTTAAGTGAGGAGAAGAGCGGGAGCTCTACGCAGGGAGAGAGAAGATAGAAAAAAGGGATTTACTCATCCGGAGTATCAAAAGCAGACCCACGCCGGGTCATAAGCCTCAAATTAAGAGCTGAAGCTCTACTAGGAGAAGAAGAAAATAAGAAGCATGAATCATCGCACGGCAGACCCGTCATAAGAAGAACCTCATCCCAGCATCCAACGGCGCAGCTTTTTCACAAAGGATCACGGCCACCTCATCATCACGGCGTATCTTTTCCACCAAAGGTTAGAATAAGTTTAATTTAAGATAGGGTTAATTAATTTTAAGCTAATTTAAGATAGCAATTTAAGATTAGTTTAAGTTAAAGTCGCTTTCATATAATTTTGATATTTTTAATTAAATTAATTCAAGTATATTTTTTTGTGCTGAATTTTCTTTCATCTCCCTACCCCTCCTTCTAATACTCCCAAGGTATATCAGCTTGATAAGGTGGGCGACGTCAACTTTAACAACCCCTAAAAGAGCTGCGTATCCAGATGAATTGGTTGATAGACGTCTCACGCTTCGTTCGGCTACAACAACTGCAATGGGCAAAGTGATCTTACCAGCTCGCAACCGCGCCTTTGCTGAATGCTCTTCCACCAGTGGTAGAAATAGTAAGAGTCAGATGATCTTTCTATCTTTGATGAAAAAACATATTTTTTTTGCTAAATCATTTCACTATCATCTTTTACTCAATTTATTCACAGTGAAGCGCCCTAGAGGTAGTATTTTACGAAAATGGCGTTACATATATTATAATATTTTTTTTGACATCTCATCAAAGATGAAGAAGAATGTGGAAGTCTGGGCATTTACGGGGCTGACTACTTTCATAGGCTGGTTTAAGTGATCGCTTTACACACGTGTAACATTCACCAATTCTACCCATTATCGACAACCACAGTACTCAAATTCTTGGAAGTTCTATATATATGAACCTATTTTGAAACATTATTCTTGAATCACTAAAACTTCACTTGAGACATCTATTGGTGAGATGAAAAATAAAAAAAAAAAATAATTCGAGATAATCCAGATTTTGTGAACAAGTATTTGGACACACTCAAAATGTTGTATCCAAATTTATTCATATTATTTAACCCCAAGTGCCCTAGCTACTGATTCTATACTCATATTCTTACCTACTACCCTCTTTATTTTCATTCCCTCTCCTAAATATCAATAATATCATTCTACCAATGCTCCTTCACTTTTGAAAATTGCAATCTATCAAATATTTATCGATTTTATATCTCATAATATCTCATGATCAGGGCTTGCCTTCTTGTATTGCTTAATCTTTTTCTTCTGTCACTTAGCTACGCCCAATGGTTCATAGGACACTGAATTTCTAGATCAATAATTACGTGAGAGAAAGATGACCAACCCTGCATTTGAGGTACTAGTCAAGGGTGATATTAAAATATATAGGAGTGAAAAATCACTGATATTCATCCTGATCCACTGGAAATCGAACCAAAGACCTCCAGTACCTACTAATTCAAATGTGCTTTCCCAAAAAAATCCAAACTTTTACACTGCGGAGGAAAAAAACTTTACTATCAAGTTGGAATCATCGATTTGTTTGATTTGATTTGTGGCCATCAGGTGAGGATAACCGTGTTGGTTCATAAGGAACTCTCAGGAGAGGTGGTGTCATGTATGATAAAAAATTAGATATTAGTACGATAAATCCAGCTAGGATACAAAATACCGAACCCTCTTCTAGTGGAACGCAAAGTCTGCTGACGACAGTCAATAGTCTGGCTTCTCCTGAGGAGTTTTACACGGTTTTCTCCCAGCAATGAGCAAATGCCGAGAAGTTCATGATTGGCCCACACTAGTTTATCCTAGTTCCCAACAAATTTAAAAATAAAATTGTTATCGGTAAGAAGAAATATAAATCTACCTTAATGATCCATATAGGTACTTAGTTCATAAGCTAAGTGAATAATAAATGAAACTCCCATCGAAAAAAAATCAGGTGCCGCTAGGGTTAAAACAAGGTGATGGTTTGAATATCTTACTGGATTAGTATTAAAAAATTATAATTAAATATTGAAAAAACAGGTTGGAATTCTATATTATAAATAAGAATTTGAAATTACAGAAATATTAACGATGGTTTCAGAAGTTTAAACTTTAGGTATTGTCTTTCTTAGTAAAGAAAACTTTTAATGTAAATAAATTCAGAATAATATTCTATCAAAATTTAATGAGATCTGTATTTTCTTTAGAATGGTTTCCGAACGCCTAAAACA